>NC_049992.1:11827160-11856309 GCF_000003815.2 Branchiostoma floridae | reverse complement strand
AAGAGCTCTCTGCAGTTTCACAAGACATCAGAAGAGGGTGCTGCAATAGGAAAGAACCAAAATGGCCGTCGGCTTTGTTTTCTCTCATTTGGACGACTCTTTCGAGCAGATTTTTGCATTTCAGGCAAATCAAAACATGTTGTCTATGGAAGCACAAGATTGAGGAAGTATTTGTAACTTGTTGAGTTGATTGTTTGGGTGCAGATTTCTGTGTTTCCATTGAAAAATCACTACAGTGAAAGTGTGTGTATGTGAGCATACTCAGTAAGTATGCCATGCTCAGGATCAGCCCAACTTCTAACTTCTGAACTAATTGTGCTACGGTAGGTTATGTCAATATGAATCTCATATTTATGATGATTAATGTGTTCCCAAATATACTTTGCAAAAAAACAAGGAGTGAATCAATTGGTACCAAAGGATTTGGGGGTGAGAAAAAGTAAATGTGTACAGTACTTCCAATTGTTTGGCACTGACTATCTTTAACTTAAAATGAAATACTGATTGTAAAAAAAGACAATTCAGCCTTTTGTAAATGTGCTGCAAGAGTTTTTAATGTCAATGGCAATAAACCATTTCTCTCTCTCTCTGACTCATGTTTATTTCTGGACATTACGTGAGTATGGTGTTTGCTCTGACTGTTTATTTAAGGACAGACGTACGTTACAGCCATACCATTGTTACATTGTAAACTGAACCTGTAGGGCCACTACTAGACAGACATTTGTCTTCAAAGAACTGAGGTGAGTTTAACCGAAAGGATTCCCGCCGTGACCTGAGAAAATTCATGATGCTGAATAGTACCTGTAAGTTAAACAAAACTAAGGTATTTTGTATACTAGTTATGTAGCCTCGAAGTTCAGACTCTGCAAGGCTTTTTGGGAGTTGTTGATCTTTTGAGCAACGAACAAACTAGGTTGCAAAAGCAGGATTGGCTTGACATTATTTCGTTCTGTGCGTATAACCCCGTATGAACAAATTCGTAACATACAAATCACTTTTGACGTAAGCATTGCCGAGAATTTGAAATCTTCATTTCAAAAGGTAGATGTGGCCAGATAAAGTAAAGTACTAGGTACTAAAACAAACGAGTCAAAGTCCTCCAAGTCTATCAAAGTTTCAAATCTTGACTGCATTGGTTTTATATTTCTGTTGATACAAAGTAAGATTATATGGTATGATTTCAGCAGACAGCATGTTTAGAAATTTGTGCAGATGTGCCATAATGTACTGGGTTGGAAATATACTTGCATGCAACGTATTCCAAAAGAAAAACAGAGCTTGCTTAGGTGTCACTGACAACATTTTACAAACTCAAAAGTTTTTTGCAAACATTGTATTTCTCTCATAGTTAGCAAATAATACTACTGAAGATGACAACAACAGCCGAGATCGCCATTCCACAGTCTGCGGAAGACATCGCCCCCTCCTGGGTGCAGCAGGTACTGCAGAAGGACTTCCCTGGCATCACCATCACGGACGTCGATGTCAAAGGATCCATCAGCGAAGGAGAAGGATTCATGAGTAACATCATCGCTTTTGATGCCGTGGGAACCAGGAATGGCACCAGTCAGCGCTACAGTCTCGTCGCTAAACTGACGGATTTCCAGCGCCCACTCACAATAATGAAAGAGTGGCCGAAGGAATATCATATCAACATCGAGAAGATTGAAACTCAGTTTTACTCCGACGCTGTCCCTGATCTTCTATCTGTGGCAATCCCAAGCACAGAGCGCGAACCTACATCAGCCAATGAAAAGGATGAAAACAAAGCTCCAGATGATTCCTTCTTCTCCCCGAAATGCTACTTTGCCGCCACAGACCCGAGCTCCATGATGTCCGTCAGGGTTATGGAGAACCTGAAAACTCAGGGCTTCTCAATCAAGGCCAACGGCCAACCTCTGAGCCGTGAGGAGATGATGCCTATAGTTGCGGCCCTGGCGCAGCTGCACGGGCTGTCACATCGACTGGAGCTCCGGTCAGGAAAACCCCTTCCCGAGACGTACGGCTGGATTGTGACCCGGTCAGACATTACATCAGTGATGAACATAATGACCAACCAGCACCAGACCTTCGTGAAGGACTTCGCCGCAGCTTTTCCTGACCAGACAGACCTTGTTGCCAGTCTGAGGAAGTTAGATCTCCGGGCTATCTTGAAGGATGACTCCAGGCTTAAGGTGCTTTGCCATGCAGATTGTTACGCCAATAACATCATGATTAAGGTATGACATCATGACACTTTTTTCCCTTTTCTTGCTCAACAGTAAACATTACAGGGTCATAATCACAATCAAGATGTCTTGGTCTGTTTCGTTTGTTTTCTTCAATTGTTTTGCAAGATGATTTATGATTGCTGCCATCTTTACCCGAAACACAGCACAATGGAGACGTGCCCGCTGACGCAAAGCTTGTGGACTGGCAGACTACGATGTATGCGGTGCCAACCTATGACCTGACTATCCTGTTTCTTTGCAACACGAGTTGGGATGTCTTCCACAATGACAGGGACGCTATCTTGGCCCACTATCACCACAAGCTGCAGGAGACCTTGGGTCCAGACGGTGAGAACCATCATTATCAGCGTACACATTTCACAGTAAATTACACTTCAACTGGATACTGTGTTCTTTTTATTTCAAATTTGTTGTTGTATCGTTTTAATGACACTCAACTCACTAAAAGAAAAAGAACTAGAGTTCTTATCTTGCCGAATTATGTACCGGAATTAGCTTATCAATAATGCAAATAAGGTCCTCATTTGCATAAATCATATGAACTGCTCAGCCTTTCTATCCAAATAACACAGGTTGTTTGAAATATGTATGTCACATCTTCAATGATGGCTATTGTGAAAATTCCTGCCTTTCATGCCTTACAACATTCACTCATACATGTACTTAGTATATATTAGCTATAGGCCACCTACATACCAAGAATGATGATGATCTGCCACCTTCTTGGAGTTATTTTCTTTGACAGTCTCACATCATCACAAACATTCACAGACACAAAAATATGGACAAACGACTACAAAACATGGCCTTGTTGGCAAAGGGAAAGATCAATGCGTTGATGTCATACTAGGTGCTCAGCCTTGTGTTCTAAGTTTCTAACTTACAGGTGATGTCATTCTAGTACCGTCGGGCCTGCAGAGCTACACACTGGAGCAGTTGAAGGCAGATTTCAAAGCCGACTGTCTGCACGGCCTTATCTACCGTTTCACACGCGCAACGCCTCCAAGCCCAGATCTTGTGCAGATGATCCAGGAGATCAAGGAGTGGGGGCTGATCTGAAGGGTCATATTCGTGACGTATGGCATTGGGCAATCAGAAGCCCCAGTTCATATCGGATATGACAACGTAACATCATAGAATTGCCACAAGTGGGGAATAATGACATTGACCAATCAGAATGAGAGATACATGTGACATTGACCAATCAGAAGAAGAGATAAGTGATGTCAAGTGGTGAACAATAACGTTAAGTCATTGACCAATCAGAATAAGAGGACACTCAGAAGGGGAGGCACACAGGACATTTAATAGCCAATCAGAAGGAGAGGCACACAGGACATTAGCCAATCAGAAGGAGAGGTACACTTGTCTATGCCTTGTACATGTACGCTATGTCTTGTACATTTGTCTATGCGTTATGTGTAACATAGTAACACAGCAAACCTGTGAAGTGAAGAAGTTGGCTTGACTTTCTCCTTTCCTGTCCACAGTAATTTTCCTGTAGTCCTCCTGTAAACAGTGCAGAAAAAAGTCAGATTATAGAAAAGCAGGAATTTGGCACACGGATAATAAAAATGCAAATTTAAAATCAAATCTGTAGAGATTTCTAAAGGTTGTCAATTTGTTGGCAGAGTCTAACACAGCTAGAAGATTACAAGCATGTAACAAGCAAGGTGGTTGGGACATGATATTGTGGGGAACAGCTATTCAATGCTTATGGAAACATCCATTCTATAGTTGATACCTTATCCGAAAAAGGACCAGCCATTTGAACATTGAACAGCCTATCCCATTTGCAGGATACATTTGATTTTGTAATCAATCATTCAAAGAGTATGGACATCTTTGTGTTCCTCATTTTCTACACCATGTTGTAATGTAGACGCTACAAGGGCATGTGACTGACCAGAAGGATAGGACAGATAGCCTTGGTTGGGTGAGTCATGTAGATGGGACCATCATACCCGACCATCTCTGTCATGTAGGGCAGGCAACCACAGTGGTCAAGGTGGAAGTGGCTGGGGAAAAATACATATTTGTCATTTTCAATTCACCATGCTATATGACAGTAAAAAAACACATGTTTTTCTTCCAAGTGCAAAAATGCTGCTACAGCTGAGTTACATACAGTGCAAGTTGGTCAACAGTCCAGTTACAATTGAACACATGAACATCAACTGGAAACAATACAATTTGCTACAAGTATGTAAGGAAAGGAACAATTTCGAAAAACCATACTTTCTGAACTACATTTACCTGATGATGACACAGTCCAGGTGGTCATTGAGAGTCCCAGACTGGGTGATGTATGTGAAGTCTGGAAACCGCCTCTGTGGGGGAAGAACAAATCAAAAAGTCATTGTATCCATAAAGCTGAAAACAAAACAAAAAACACAGATATAACCACCCTTCAACGTAACACACCTGTCCACTTTTTCAGGAATCAGGTGCAGCAGCAGCTGGTAATATTCAGTATATACATGTGCATCAATTTTTAAACACAAGTCTGATACTCAAGGGCATGACTTTTTCTTGTTCTTTGCCAACTCAACACTTTAATTTAAAGTTGAGAAATGCTTACAATTCATAAGGTAAACCTAGTAATTGACAGGTGTTCAAGACACCACGCATGCATTGGTGAAAAAAAGAACAGCTTTCATTTGGATTACCTCATCATTGTACCCCATGTGCATGCCACAGTCCAACATGATGTTCTTGCCACCAATGCTAACCAGAATGCAACTTCTCCCAACATCTGGAAATGACATTGAGACCAATGGTATCAACATTTTGTCTACTCAAATCATACATACACAGATATGCATCATGGCATCACTACAACATGTAACCTAACAAGATATCATGAATTGAACAGTAAAAGAAAAGTTGCTAAACTCACAGTATTTGAGATTTCATAGAAACGTTTGAACACTTCATCATCATCATCATATTTTTTACTCTATCAAACACATGAACACTTTGATTCCAGTCAAGTGCTATACAATCGAAAGTTATCGAAACAGTATCATCAACATATATCTTAAGGATGATGATGGAAATTCAAATAAGATTTACAAACATACCTTGCCCTGCCCCTGTTGGCCACCACATGAAAAAGAAGAAACAATAGTTTTGAGCTGAGGGTAGGGAAATAATGTGAACATGAATTTGATGGGTTGCTAATGAACTTAACTGTTCTCTCATTGTGAATGCAGCATATCATTTAAAATGACATGTAAACTTTCCCTGCTGTGCTCCCCAATAATTCAAAGTTCACCAGGTACTAGTACTAATGGCCTTGATATTGAGAAATGTTCTACATGCAGAGAATATACACTACAACTTACAAGTAACCTGCATGGGAATTTAATCATGGCTGCAACACATGTGCATGTACTACTACTTCAATTATTACTCGAAAAGAAATCTGCCAAGAATGATTTCCTCGTTCTGCTTAGGTTTCATCAAATCTTAACCCAAATAACAACAAGTCTTATTGAATGTCAAGAGTGAGTCTATAGCTAAATGGTGCAACATATACTATATAGTGTGTACAATCTTCACATTGCTGCAAGGGGTGAGGATTGTCATGTTGCAGAGAACACTGGATCCAGTGTTCTCTGCAGATCAGGTGGTCATAGACACAATTCCTCTATTAGTAGCAAAACCTAATTCCTCAAACGTCACAGGTAAACTGTAAAGCTGCACTGCTTTGGTGAGTTGAGATGGACATGCTATAACCTACTAGTATACCCAGTAGTAACCAGATTGCATCATCAATTTGCATTGAACAAACATGTACGCAAAGTTGCAAACAGTTGACATTAGACTATACAACAGATATTGGACTTTCAAGGTCATAGAGGAAAAGGTCATAAAGGTGACTTTAAATGTGCTTTATTGCAGGCTACATTGTATCCTACTGGTCGGTGAACTTGTTTGCATAAATGTTTAGATAAAATAGACTTCAACATTTCATTGAAAGGGGTGTCAAGGCAAAAAAAAGCAAAGTTCAACCAAGGACATTATATAATGCCCTTGCTTCAGTACAGTAAGATGTTACTGTTTTTTTTGTATTGCTAGTATACTTTGATGTACATTGTTTAAAATACAAGTATTGCTCTGGCCTGCATGAAGGATTTGTTCTGCGTTGCTTTAATTCACCAAAAGTTTTGCATACCAAGTACACACACAGAATGTTCATATTTACCCTAAAACTAACACAGGACACAAGTCAAATATGTACTTAAGACATTCATCTGGACGGTCAATTTAGATAATTGCATCTCAAGTGACAGGTATGCAATCATCATGTCTTTGACTTGAATAATGATCAACTTAAAAAGTAATTAAAGACAGAGTCTGACCAAGGATAAAGGCCTTTTTTGTTTATTTTCAGGTTTCTGATTAATCTGAATTACATATTTTGGACAAAATACTTTTCAAAGTCAAACAGTCCCAATTTTTATTCAAACCATTTTAAGATGCATCCCCCTTGGCAACCGCAGTGGTATAGTCTAAATTGGGGTCAGAGGTTGAACTTTTGGACATTCACCCAGTGTCATTTGCAGTATCAGCCTTTGTGCACGTGAAGGCTATTCCCCACCGACAAAGGAGTGCACCATGAGATAGTGACTCAACATAAGACTTAGACACAGAAGTAGTTTAGCTTTGATAGCTCCAGCCTACACTAGAAGAACAAGATGAATAAGGGATCTACAAAGATCGTGATTTCAATCACTGTTTGCTTGTGCTTGACTTTCTTGCTGCTTGGGCTGTATTCTGGAAGGCTTTCTTCCCTGAAGAGAGGTAAGAAACTAGGCAAATCTTGTTGTTTTTCACTGACCCGTCCCTTTTAGATAGGCCAAAGTAAACATGAATATAATCCTTCATTATTGTGAAGAGTCTTTCACCATGTCATGTTGTCTGTAACCATGCCAAGAAAGACTGGTCTGGAATGTCGCAATCGGCTGTAAACAAGCTGGACATTTGCTGACTAGGCAGTGTGAACTTCCTCTTTCTGGGGGCAAAACAAAACATGAGACTACACCACAATGGAGCATAACCTTGTTGTTTTGTGGGGTGTTATTTTAGCGGTCACCAAAGACCTTCATGATCTGATTGTTTTGTTGACAGATACAATTTGCTATCGAAGGATTGTCCTATAAAGCAGTGCCAAGGACAGTCTTCCCACTGATATCAAAAAAAGAAACAGCCATCAGCACAATTTACTATCATAGCATCTTGATTTTAGCCATTGTCTTTCAGTTTCCATCTAATACTGCTTCATTACCATTTGTAGAGAGAATGTCTATTCTTATACATTTTTAGAACGATTTGGAAAGGTTGGAATTGTCTTGTCAAAACATGACGGAGTGTCCCCAGCTGGTTATATTAACCATTCAAGGACATGTATGCACAATGTACCAATAGGGCCCTGTGGCTTCACAAACAATAACTGACCTTTATCAACCTTGAACTGGTTAAATTTTAACCCACTCAAACCTGGTGGGGTAAAATTTCTGACATTACGACATGATAGAAAACTTGTTTTTGTCAAACTGTCTCACTGATTCTGAGACTTGAAAGTATGTTATTGTACTAATTTGTAGCTTAAAGGGGAGGTTTAAAACCTCAAAATGAACAAAAGTTTTGTCAATTCTGCAATGCTTTATCACATGTTGCATCACAGTATAAACACAGGAGAAATTGCTCTGTACCCCTTTAAAAACTTTAGTTAAAGCATGCATGATCATGATTGCATGTGGTAGAAAACTGAAGCAGGCATTGTGAGAAATGCAATTTTGATGTACTTTCTACATGATGACAAAGTAGTCCATTTGTGGAGACAAAAAGACTTCTAATTTCACACTAGAATTCGTTCTACCAAAGAATCTCAATTAACTTCAACTATTTGCTGTTTAGTATATAATTCGTTACCAAGAGACAGATTGCATCTACAAGTAGGTCACGTCTCGCCCCAAGGAGGATCTGAGACAACCTGTGTCTGTTCCTTTGTTTGTGACATGAATAATTCAAAGACACCTGACCCAGCAGCCTGTGCAAAGTAATCCTCTTGGAGCCATCTTATTCAGGATACAAACAAAAGCATGGAATTGGATTGTAACAAATTTTGCTATTATTTGATCTTGTTTGTGTGGCAGAGGCTCAGCTATTACATGGCAACAAAAACACATTTAAAGTGTGGTTTTATACATGGGGTAATGTCTACACTCTACAACAACAAACCTAGTAGGGCAAATTTGTTTAGGGTCTCATTGATGTATTACTCTGAGTGGGTACCCTAAAAGAGATCCGAGCCAAAAAATAAACGGCTGCACGGACGCATGTTTTTAGCGGTGAGAAATTCCCTTTCAGCCAGCGGAACTGATCTCAAAAGTGAGATTGGTGAAAGCTTGTTTGTAACTGGAGAAATTAGCAGGTAAAGTTTTGCAGCCGCGCGCTAGGTCGGAGGTACACAGTTGCGGGTTCTGAGTGGTGCGGTTGTACACTAGCAGCGAAAACGTGCCTTTTTTGGGGATTGACTAATCGTAGTTTGTAATTGCTATAAAAAAAGTTCCAATGCTTAGTTTACGTTGGCAATTTTTTCCCACGATATAGGGTAAATGTGCTCGATATAGAATGAAAAATCTGCTGAAATTTCACATAGCTTCATTATGAACGCTGCCATTTAAACCACGAATTATAACATAGAAGTCTATGGGAAGAAGAATCAATGAGACCTTAATACATGTATCTTGGTAACTGGCCAACATCTTGTCACCAGCCAAGGTTCATGTTACTGGTCGAGACAACAATGCATGGTTTTGCCTTCTTTTTCTTAAGGGTTACTTTTCGTCGTTAATATTTATTCATCTCGTACGTTAGTATGCAACAGCAACAAATTTAAATCTAAAGATTGTATATGGTAACTTCTGCAGTACTGTTGCTGGTCACTAGATGGCATTGTTGCCAAGTGCTACTGTTTAGAAATATAATACTAGTACTAGTACATATCATTGATTCATGATACTGGTAAATGTTTTAACCATGGCATGACACTGCACAGTCAATCAATAAAATATCAGTATCACAATTCATTCCTATCCACTGACTTTATTCTGATTTTACAAGTTTAGAGTTAGAACTGATCTTCCATTTTTCTCGTCACAATTTAGATGAATGGACTGGACTCCAAGAAGATGAAACAATCCAAAGTTGGGGAGGCAAGGGGCAGGTCCACATCAACAACCAGCAATATGACATAGAGGGTCGTGCCATTATGAAGGGAGGAGACAAAGGCTCCATCAAAGTTGAAGCTGGATGGCACAAACCAAACAAAAAGGCACCCATGACCCATGTGACCGCCGATCTTAAAGTCAAGGTTAAAGGCGACAAACAAAACTCATTTCTGCACCATCTTACTAACCACAGAATGGGAGATAACCACAGAAAGGGAGAAAAGGTTTTGGAAGGTTCTGGTTTCCAAAGTTTGCCACAGGGTGATACCATTGGCCAGGATGGTGGGGAGGGGCAGGAACCCACTGATGAAGAAATAGCTTGGCTGGAACAAGTAGAGAGAATTTTAAATGGGGAGGACATTGAGAACTACCCTTTCAGAAATGGAAAATATGTTTGGACAGGTTCAGAGGTAATGCCTCATTCTTAAACTTCCGTTATTAAACGTGATTTTGCATCGAAACTAATCAAAATCCCTGATCACAATTTTGTTTGATTGACATAAATTCAACATTATTCAATCATGAATGAAAAAGCCATATGGATGATTTTATTTTTAATAATAAAAGCAGTATTTGCAGTCCACAAATTCTATGTTTTGATTGCAAGGTGATCAAGTACATGTATTGATAAGAACTTAAAAGAACATGGGGTATCTGTCAATGTTGCATAATCAATCATATAATCCACTTTCAAACAACCCAGAAATCTTTCAGTGAGTACCATGACACTGATATTCAAACACATGATGGACAATGCCTTTCTCCTGTTTTTACCTTTTCAACACCTTGTAGGACGCTGATTTAACAGGCACTTATGAGGGTCTGCATGCTCTTTTCCGTAAGATGTAGGCAGGCCTTTTAATTTCCCGTAATTCGTAGCAAAGCTATTTTATTTCACGTAATTCGTTGTGATGAAGGAAAATTTACCGTAAATCGTAGCCAGTGTATTTCACGTAAAGCGTAATTGAGCCTAAAAATTTCACGTTAAGCGTAATCTGGCCTAAAAATTACCCGTAAATCGTAGCCTGGCCTCATAAATTTCGTAAGTTGAAGCGTAGTCTACCAGTAAATTTAGCCCCTCAAAAACACAGGAAATTGCGTTTCAGAGGATCAAGATTTCAAAATTTCGCCTCCCTTGCTACTCCTTTTACCTTCGCTCATCGACATGGTAAAAATATACATAGGGGGGCCTCTCCCTCAAAAACCTTTTTTTGCTAATAGAAATGTAATTAAAGTTAGCAAGCTTAGTCTGCCAGTAAAATTTGCCAGTGAAAATGCAAGAAATACAATGTATCATTTTAGAGATTCAAGATTTCAAAATTTTCATGGTCCTCCCTTGCGATGCCTTTCGAAATGAATATGTTGGGGCATGTGTCAAAACTCAAAGACCTTTTTTGCAAATAGAAATGTCATTGAAGTTAGCCAAGTCTGCCAGCAAAATTTGCCCATCAAAATGCAGGAAATATCATTTTAAAGAGGGTCAACATTTCAAAATTTCACCGGACCTCTCTTGTCTTCACCTTCGGTCATCGACTTGGTAAAATATGTATCGTGGTCTCGCCTTAACAAACCTTTTTTGCTAATAGAAATGTCATTGAAGTTATCTCAGTCTACCAGCAAAATTTGCCCATCAAAATGCAGGAAATATCATTTTAGAGGGTCAAGATTTCAAAATATTCATGGTCTTCCCTTGCGCCGCCCTCAAAATGCTGCAAATATGTTGGGGGATTTGACGTGTCAACCTCAAACACCTTTTTTGCTGATAGAAATGTCATTTAACTTAGCTTTATATATTAGCCAGCATAATTTCGCCTAGAAAAAACTAAAGAAATGGCGTTTCAGGAGGTCAGGATTAAAAAATTTTCCTGGACTTTCCTTGCGACGCCTTCGGCGCTTGACATGGCAAAAATATGTTGGGTGGCGTCACCCTCAAAAGCTTACGCTGAACCTGAACCCTTGAGAATCTTAATTAGATATGCAATTTAACTTAGCATTGTATGCCAGCGAAAATTTCCCTTCAAAATGAAAAAAGTAGTGTTTCAGAGAGTAAAAATGACAATCCGTCGAGTGTTGCCAGCCTTCCAGAATTTAGCGTAAACCGTTGCCAGTCTTTCTGAATTTAGCGTAAAACGTTGCCGGCCTTCATAATTTAACGTAAAGCGTTGCCGACCGTCCCGAATTTAGCGTAAAGCGTTGTCAGGACCCCCCATGCAGAACCTCACTTATGACAGATTATAACACACCCTGCATTTGTAACTCCTAACCATGCTAACCCTAATCACCCTTTGGTAAATTAGAACATGAAATAGAAGACTTAACTGCATGTATAATTCCCTCAAAATTTCAATCAAAATTTTCTTACACCCTTTATCATAAACCAATCCTCCATGTTGTTTCATTTCAGAATGATTCACAACAGAAGACTGAACAACAAGACACCAACAACAATGATGACTCCCCTCCAGGCTGCTATAAGAATAACCCAGATCACTTCTCTTTGTCTCGTCTGGTGGACAGTTTCAAGAACATCCTGACAAAGGATGGGGAAATAGACATGGCCAGATACATAGATACCAACTTGGAGCTCATGAAGTAAGTTGGGTGCTACAGTTTTTCTTCAGAAAGTGTGTATAGAACATTTATACATTTGTAATTCCTTTGATCAGAACAGCTCCCAGGGCTCGAAATTCATTTTTGGGATTAGGTGCACTGGTGCACCCAGCTTAAGAAATTGGGTGCACCAAAAAATTTTTGGGTGCACCACTTATTTAATAAATTGAAGTAATAACCTTAGGCTAGTAATAAAACTAAGTTACAAGCTATCAAATTCTTAAACAAGTACCATGATAGACATTTTTATTATCTTTCTAACACTTAGATGTCAAGAATATGATGTATACTAGTATACTTTGATATCTTTACATACACAAACCTAAGAAAATATTTGGGTGCACCCTGTGCACCCACAGAAAAAAGATTGGGTGCACATGTCCAATTTTGGGTGCACCTGGGTGCACATGCACCCAGTATTTCGAGCCCTGGCTCCATAAGTTAGATTTCTTTCTAACTGATGCTTAAATCATGTGCTGCACTGTATTCTAGCCTAGTATAGGATACGTTTCTAGGTTTCTGCTTTACAGAAAACATCACAGTTTTAACCCATAAATAAGAATTGAATGGCACTGTAAACTTACATGGGGTATGAACAGTGTATAAACATATCATTGTTCTTTAACCTCTTTAACCATTGTTCATCCTCACCCTGAAGCATCAAATTGCAGGGAGTTACCAGCTCTAAGTCAAATACATGTACTGTAATTGCTTACTTGCTTGCTTAAGGCGAGTCCTTCTGGCCTCGAGTACTGTAATACAAGAATAAAATGCTAAGATAAAGTTTCTCCTTTGCATTAGCTAATCTTGTCACCATTTTGTCCGTCAGGTTTTTCACCATGATGGGAACACTGTTCACCTTCGTCACTTCTGAAGCCCAGAACAAAATAAACTACCTGACAGGCTACCTGGAAGGACCTGACGGCCAGGAGTACAAGACCTTGTCATCAATGGTCAAGTTCGAAACTGACAATCACATCATAAACGAGAAAGTGTACGAAGAGTCGGGCACCAGGAACTTGCTCCGTTTGCATCGAGGTCTCAACTTCAGCCTGGCCTTCTGCGAGGGCCTCAAGAAGAGTGAACCCGGAGATAAAATTGTTACCATCGCGTACGACAGCTACTCTTCCACCGTTTCTCACTACCACGGCTGGTTTGTACGGAAGGCGATACAGGCGGCCTTCTATCTCTTGCCAAGCAGGGATACGTTCATGGGTTTGTTGTGTGACACAGATGAGGACACAACGTTCAAAATTTTGAATGAGTTGGCTGAAGCTGCAAAACCTGTATATGACAGGACTCAGTATGTGTATGAAAAATACAACTACTTAGATTTGCCTTGACACAGTCATGTTGCAGGAAGCTTGTTGCTGATTTGACAATCAATTTAAGACAAATTCTAATTTTTTTACACATTTTTCTACAACTCTTTGTGAAAAACAATACTGTGGTATATTGAGAACTATAACAATTACAAAGATAGATATTTTCCAAAGTAAACATTACTATGAATGACCAAGTAATAAAGTAACTACTTCTCTTACTTAAAGTTACAAATGATATTTCACATGATTTTGCAGATTGAGTATCTCTCTCTATATATATATCAATGACATTGAATTATATAGTTTTTTTACACATGTATATTGTACCTTTAAACCTCATGCAACCTTCAATGCAACGAAGAAAGACTATCTGTCTAGATTATGCAATGACGGCCAAAGCATTCCTTAAAGTGCTTGTTAATATGGCACGGTTAAGAAATAGTTCTTACAATGCTATATACATGTATGTGATTGAAGTTGGTAAAACAGTATTTTTGATGACCACTGTAGTTATTGAGCTCATCACACATTAAGGTAAGGGCTTGTACCTTACTGTAAATAGTTCAATCAATGATTTTTACATTTACACAACTTTTGTTGCTCATAATCAAATATTTCTATATAAATTCTTGTGCCTCATATAAGCCATAAGCCTGGAAGTCAGGACGGATATTTTACTTACTGTTCAATAACTTGAATGCTTTTGTTGTCGTAACTAGTTTGCTAAATAAACATGTTACAGCTAGCTGATCTCTATAGCTTTATCATCCTTGTGTATGCTGTGCATTAAAGACTGTATGCAGCCTAAGTACAGCATTTTCATTTTCTATTCCACAATAATGAATGATACTGTTGTGTAAAAAACACTTTAAGAGTATATCATGCAGCAGAACACAGGTCAATTTTTATTATCATCATTGCATTATCAGGACAAACAATGCATTCTGGTTATCCATCAATTTTACACATATACATAAGGAACATTACAGCACTAATGTCAATCAAAATAAAATTCATCAAAGATATTATTTTACCAATGTTAATTCAATTCCTTCAAACACTTATACTCTTGAAACTTAATAGTATTCCAAAACTTTGTAGCAGCTTTTATTGGTAACATTTATTATGGATGGCAGACAACAAACAAACTGTCACCTATTCCTCCTGGTGACCTAAGTGGGGTCAAAGGTTGCAGTTGTGACCTCCTTCTTCACCCCAGTATGAACCATGCTGGCTTTTGTTGCAGGCATGCAGCACTTACAACCAAAGGCATCATGACTTGAATTGAACGGGATACTAGTAGTTTAGAATAGTGGTAACCAAGATGAAGAGAAGACTGAAGATGGTGATTTTAGTCACTGCAGTATTGTGTTTGTTTTTCTTGTGGTTTGGACTAGGTTCTGGAAGGCCTTCTTCTCGCAAAACAGGTAAGAAACTGAGTTATTCTCCTTCCATATTTTAACATTTTCTCTTGTGAGTGACTTGTGAACAAGTAAGTTGTAGAAAATGTTGGTTGTAAACACTGCAGTCTGACCCTAAATTGTGAAGAGGCCAGCTGGCTCTTCATGTTGTCTGGACTCCTGCCAAGTCTCTTGGGAATGTGACAATCAGCTGTAAACAAGCTGGGAAATCTCAGCTGATTGATCAACAAATGGAGTGATGGAATGGTCACTGTATTGTGAATGGAATGACATAGAGAGCAGAGCAAGAACTTTCTCATTATTGTTATCACAAGGCTAATTTGATTGACTAAAAGGCTTGTTTTTCTGCATGTATATTGACCATTGAGGCAAGTGTGTATTTGGGAGGCCTTCCAGACTTTTCATGGTTGATCTACTTATCATGCATAATTCACGATGATAGACTGGCTGGCTGTCAGTCTTTACAATACAAAGAAATTTATCTAGTTGGTATCTTATGTAGCTATGTATATGTACAATGCAACAGAGAGTCAGAGGTAGGACCCTGACCTACCCTCATGGACATGTTTACATGCTGCTTTTATACCTAACCGCATTAATAGGAGTCTTTTATTAATTTAAATAGCTCAGTATTTTATTCTCATTCAACTTTCAAGAACTACTGAAAAATAAAATGTACTGTAGACCTGTAGCAACAGTTGCTTTTTTAAGTAAGGAATCTTCAGCTTCTTCATATTAAGGGAACAAGACCATAATTCAATTGGCCCTTTACCAACTCCACTAGGCTGTATTGGTCCGATTAGCTGTGGGCAAAGTTGGTAAAGCCCAGCTACTACTAAACAAGGAGCTTTTATCTGATAAAAGCTCCTTGCTACTAAAGGGAAAAACTATCTAACATCTTTACCAATGTTGTGGCAATTTGATATGAACATTTTCTTCGATCTTACGGACTACAGCAAGATGGAACATGCTCCAAGAAACAGCCGACATCATCCACAGTTTGGGAGGCAAGGGCCACGTTCATATCAACAACAAACAGTACAACATAGAGGGTCGTGCCATTATGCAGGGAGGGGACCAAGGATCCATCAAAGTCGAAGCGGGATGGCATGAAGTCAAGGTTGAAGGGGACAAACAAAACCAAAATCTATTTCCACAACACTTAACTAACCACAAACATGGGGAAGGGTTTTCTGTGTACAGTCTACCAGAGGGTGATACCACTGGTAAGGATGGTAGGGAGGGGCAGGTACCTACTGACGAGGAAACAGCTTGGCTAGAACAAGTGGAGAGAATTCTAGATGGTGCTGAATTTGACCATCCTTTTGTTTGGAATGAGCCTGAGGTGAGGTTTTATTCAGCTATTAAATACATTTAAAACGAAACCTTTACAATCTCACCTTCACTTTGAATTACAAACTCTACAAATAATCATGAACCAACTCCTATTGAACTTACTATCAAAATTCATTTGCAATACTGGCAAGAATGAACTAATTTTTTTTCTCATCAACCAATGACTAGACATTTCCTAAGAATGTCACAGGTTTGTCACATTTAGGTACAATCCTTTGCATTCTAAGTTCATTATCATGCTACCTTAAAAAACAAATTCACCTGCAATCCAAGGGCATCCTCACTGGATTATACAACATACAGTAAATGGAAATTTGATCTCAGTAACAAGCAGACAGCTGTCTATCAATATCATTCCAATCATCTGTAATGTTTAAGGTCGTGTACACATACATGTACCCAACTACCCTGGGTACTAGTTTAGTAACTATAAATCCATGTCCTTTCCTAGTACAGTGGAAGCTAGTTAATCGCACGTCGGATAAATGCACACTTCGGTCAATTGCACGGAATCTCCAAATCCCGTGGCGGTGCGGTCCAACTGAGTAACTTTGCATTATCACACACACACCGGATAATTGCACGGGATTCGCTGGCAAATTGGGTGTGCAATTAAGCGGCTTCCACTGTACCTTTATTTTGCAGTAGCAGGGGAAACCATTGTGTACATTATGTGATTTACAGAACAAAGTGGCTCCCATGTAGAGAGGAGTATATAGGAGCTCCTGTAAACTAAGTACATGTAGTATAGCATCCAGGCTATGCCCCAAAAAGTATGCAGGGTCACTGCATTAACTAAGGAAATCAACTAACTACCATATCTAATCTCATTCCAGAAAGATTCACAACATGACATTAAACAGCAAGAGGGACTAGCAGGTGAAGATGACAACCCTAAACAGTGCTACTTGTCTCCGCTGGTCAACAGCTTTAAAAATGTGATGACAAACAATGGAGAAGTCAACACCACAACATATGCCAACTCACAGTCTGAACTCATGAAGTAAGTGTTCCATGCTGCCACACACATTGTCTGTTTGTTTGTTTTTATGTGTTTGTCATCATTGTGTGCATGTGCATGCATGTGTGTGTATGTGTGTGTATGTGTGTGTATTAGTACATAATGCATCACAAGATCAGCATACAAATACTAATAGTGTCTAAATAATTAGTCATAACCATACAACTATATCGGCACATTGCACATGACCATTCTGCAAAGATGCTGTCATAAAGGTGCTACGGCCACGTAGCACCTCAATCGATCCCTTAATCTTGGAAGTTAAGCAACGCACAGTCCGGATAGTACTTGGATGGGAGTCCCCCAACCAAGGACGTCTAGATTGCTGTAGCCTCACAAAGCTTTCCACGAAATCGTCTTCCGGGAGGGACGTAAAACGGGAGTCCCGTGCTCGAGGAGGTGTCTCGACCACGTTAAACAGCCTCATTACCCACACTTAGGGTACCTACTGGCTGCAAAATACACCCGATATTATATAATGTGCAAGGAGTTTGGGAGATGTTTAAATCAAGTCATAGTGAATATATCTGTGTACAGAGTTTACAGTGTAGCCCAGTTTCTCCCTAAAAAATCAAAACTGTTTCCCCACATCTTATTCTACATCTTAAATGCAAGTAAGCGGTATCAGCTGGACCCAGAGCGGTAGAACTAGTAGAATTTGTAAACATTGCCCCCAAATAGGGCAGCAGGACTGAGCCTGGTAACTACAGGCCAGTCAGTTTGACGTCCGTGGTTGGGAAGGTGTTGGAATCAATTATTCGAGACATTTTGGTAGATCATTTTATGGTTAATAATCTTTTCACTGACTCACAGCACGGTTTCGTCCCTAAAAGATCATGTACAACCCAACTATTAGATGTCATGAATGATTGGTCCCTAAGCCTGGAGAGGGGTGAACCAGTCGACTCTGTATATTTGGATTTTAGGAAGGCCTTCGATTCTGTGCCCCACCAGAGGTTATTAGTGAAGCTTAAAGCATATGGAATTGATGGTACACTTCTTACATGGATGCGAGACTTCTTACACCAAAGAAGACAGAGGGTTGTGATAAATGGTTCACAGTCTCCTTGGTGTGAAGTTACAAGTGGCATTCCGCAGGGTAGTGTACTTGGGCCGACTCTATTTGTTGTCTACATAAATGACTTACCCGATGTGATAACAAGCACAGTTAAGATTTTTGCAGATGATAGTAAAATTTACCGACCCATCTGTTCACATGCTGACCAGGTGGCTTTACAGCGTGACTTATGTGCGGTGGAGCACTGGTCAGAAATCTGGCAGTTACCCTTTAACGCTGGCAAGTGTAAGATTTTACATCTTGGTAGTAAGAACCAGAGGGCTAAGTACACACTAGGTGGTCATGAGCTAGAGCAAACTAGAGTTGAGAAAGATCTAGGTTTGGCAGTGGATGATCAGCTTAAGTTTCATGTTAATACTGCAGCAGCAGCTCTGAAGGGTAACCAGGTTTTAGGGCTAGTGAAGAGAGCGTTTACAAATTTAGATGAAAGTTCAGTACCCATTTTGTACAAATGTATGGTCAGGCCACACCTGGAATATGCAAATGTAGTCTGGGGTCCCCATTTTAGTACTGACCAAAAGATTATAGAGAGAGTCCAGCATAGGGCTACAAGACTGGTTCCCTCGCTGAAAGGGATGCCGTATAGTTCCAGACTCAGAAAGTTAAAACTACCAACACTCAAGTACAGAAGAGAAAGGGGCGATATGATTCAGCTCTATAAGATCATGACCAAAAAAGAGCGAATCGATCCCGAGAGCTTCTTTGAGCTAGCAAACCTCGACAAAACAAGAGGTCACTGCTTCAAGATTAAAGTGCCACTAGCCAGATCTAATGTGCGACGCCAGTCGTTCTCCGCAAGGACAGTTCGATTGTGGAATTCTTTGCCCGAGGAAGTGGTAACAGCAAACAGTGTGAACACTTTTAAAACAATGCTGGACAAGTTCTGGGAGCATAAGAGATACAAGGAATGAAGATCTAGAGGTTGTGCCAACAGGCGGGAGCCTTACTACAACGAAGTATCCTCAAGGTATCCTCAAGGTAAATACCCCCCACCCCCCAAACAAAAATCAGGGGCAAAGTGGAGGGGGGGTGAGGTTCGGGCGATTCGTTTAAAGTTGATATTATATAAACATAAATGATAATGTTTTAAACATAATGTTGTTGTTGTGAAGTTATCTTTGTGACCCCAACTGGCACTGATATGCTGACATGATTGATTATGTGAGCAGACATAACAAGCGCAGTATGACAGTTTGCCACACAGTGTGGTGGCACTCTCACTCACCCAGTGGGACTGCCTTGATCTCCGGCATGTTTGTCCGTATGGAGTCGCGGTCCTTTCAGTGAAGTGTGGCTAATATTCAACAACAGTTATCGCCTTCAAGAGCGTCTTGAAGTTGCTGAGTCAAAACCACATGCAACCATCACAAACGTGCAAACCAGCAACACACAGGAACAAACTATTATGAATGTAGGGGTGTTTGTAGTAATTATATTTCAGAAATTATATATAGTGCACCCTTAGAAAGATTAAAAAGAAACAAACTCTAAAGAATATTGACTTTAAGACTAACTTTTTCACTTATTCAATTTTTATCACTTATTAGACCGCAAATGCAAACATTGAAAACTCTATCTGCCTAGAAGTTGTGGACTATTCTACTTCAGGTCAAAGGTGATGATACCTAGTCGTATATGTTAGACTCAATTTGATTGGCTAGAGCTCAGATTTTAGAGCCAATGGTTATACAGGATACATTTTACCGGCACCCGGAAGAAAAGATCAGCCAACATGGCAGATTCTTCGGCATCTGGCGATGGAAAGTTTTCCCTTCCACAGGTTACAGAGGCCTTTAAACAAATCAAGACGGAGGATGGGAAGCTTGATCTGACTAAGTACAATGGCGCCTATAGAGATATCACGAAGTGAGTTTCTAAACGCGAGTTTCACCGCTTTGATTTTTAGTAAACTCCCAACGCTACTGGAGTAACGCGTTATAACGGTATACAGTTGCGTGATGAGCCAAGCCTCGTGAGCCGGCTTCCTTCCGCCCCCCTCCCCAAGGGAGTTGTTTCTATGTATCAGCAAGGTGGTTACCATAATAACCTGCTCGATATCACTATGACTCATTCTCCAGCATAGTTCGCCCTCAAAATTTAGATTGTAGACAACTAGTACGTTAAAGTTAAATGAAATGCCACAGAGTTTTGGAAAAAAAAAATCCTATAGCCTATTCTACTGATGAGTGGTTGGGCGTTTACTGATGAGGCGTTTACTGATGATTCGTAGGTGAAGTAGACATGTCGCCAAGTTTTAACAAAATGACATGCTCTCATTTTACAGGCTCTTGGAGATGCTCGGCACAGTTTTCTCTTTCGTTACTTCGGATGCAAAATCGAAGATCGAGATTTTGGAAGCTTACCGAGCATCAGAGCAGGGCAAACACTACGCCACCATCGAGTCCATGCTGCAATACGAGAAAGACACGGGTATCGTCTTGGACAACAAGAAGCCGTCCGGTGCGAGGACGCTTTTACGTCTCCACCGCGCCCTCAAGTTCATCATGGAGTTCTTGAACAGGATGGGGAAGAGCACCTCGGACGCGAAGGTCTCCACCCTGGCGTACGAGTGCTACCATGAAACCCTGGCGAACTATCACGTGTGGATCGTCCGGAAAGCGGCCGGGATGGCTTTCTACACACTTCCCACCAGGAAGAATTTCCTGGAGAAGTTGTGCAAGGAGGAGGAGGATGTGGTCCTGGGGCTGGTCTCGGAACTCGCGGACACGATCCTACCTGTGTACGAGCAGACGGAGGAGTTGTACACCAAATTTGACTTCCATGAGTTACCTTGATACCGTTATACCTCATTGTGTTGTTATTTTATCCCATCTGGCCACACATAATTGATTTCTTGGCACTCGTATTCACTGCTTGAATTCTAACAGAGATAGACCATCCTTGCCTCTCTGAAAATAAGTGGCTTTCAGAAATTTTGTGTCCATAGTATCAACTTCACAGCTACTGTATGTGTGTTGGTATCATGTAGATTGTCTACCTCACAGTGTCTGTTTTTGCCTGCCTGCTTCATCAATTTCATCGTAAACTTTTACCAAATCGGAGTACCAAGAAATTGAATTTGTTTGGCCTTCACCTCTTCCCCGTATGCTGGCATGGCAACTTATGCATACATATCACATGGAAACAAACTGGATTTTAATTGTTCATATATGCTATAGTTAACTGTTTACAGTTGGGGAAAAAAAAATTTTTTTTTCTGTTGTGAACATTAGAATCACACAGGTTTGGTAGAGCAACTGAAATGAAATCAACATGCAGTCATGCTATTTTGATAAGTCAGTGGCAGTTTTGTGGTGGTGGGGGGGGGGGCTCCCCTTTTGGAGATTATGAATGAAACCTAGCTTGATCTTAAAAGACTGGGTGTTTTCTAAAATGAACAAAATGACGTTTTGTAGTTTCAATACTCTTGAGGTCTTTATAATCGGATTAATATCAGTTAAAATTTATCATCTGTATCCTGATCTGGCTCTCAGAAGAATCTTTGTAATGCTTCAACCTAATTAAAGTTGCAATGTAAAGACAAGGTAATTGCAATGTAAAGACACGTGAGAGTTTTAGGGAATGGATGAGAATCAATTATGTTATCCGATCTCCCTAAAACACAGAACAATAGAGTTATAGATTAGTGTGTTGGAGGTAAAATCAGAATGATTGACAATAGCACAGGCAAGGCAATAGTTTAGCACATTTTTATAATAGATTTCATATGGAAGTTGCACAGTAGTTTTAAGTTGTGTTTTGTTTTACCCATTATACTTTACTATAGTACACATAGTTTACTGACAGTATAGTATCTACATATGTATAATTTATTGATACATGTAGTAGTTGAATGTGCAATAATTCATTAGAATAGATGCATTCTTTTGTGACTGCCTTCATACAAATAACAGTTCATGTATTGTGTCACAAGCACATACTGATACAAGTATTACTTACCAAAGTCCAAGTCTGGCTATAAATGTGGTTTGGGTAGTATTGAGAAATGTAAATTATTTTGTAGCCTGGGTTAGGGTACCGCCGTGATAAGTATACTTAGGCTTTGATCCTTCAAAATAAGATGTTAACTAAGAAGGATGGTGTGCAGGTTACTGGTTGTCATTTTGCACATATCTGTGTCCTTTTGTGCTTTTAACTTCAAAGTAATGGTACATGTACCTCCATATGTTCTGGAAATGTGTAGAAATTGATTTTGTTTCTGTAATGTATTATATGAAATCCAGCCAAGTTTAGTCACCAGTATGCTTTATTTATACATGAGCATGGCATCGTATCGTAAGACTTACTTGATTGAAAGTTTGCCCTTGAAATTCACCTTGTTCAAAAGCAAGGATGTTGCCAGTTAGTCAGGTCTTGTCCATGGATGTTTTGAATGGGATTTATGAAGCTAAATTCATTGTCTTGTAGAATTGTACTCCGTAGTTGACACATCTACACAAGAGAAAGGGAAGAATATCTGTTGTGGTCAGTTTACAGAATCATTTATTACATGGTCATAGATGATTCAATTGAAAGAAAAAATGTGCGGAATTAATTTGAGGGATTGCCGTGCAATAGATTGGCAAATTCCCATGGAATTTTGAAATGATTTGTTGCATCTTATCCCTGTTCAAATAAACAGGGCACAAATTGATTGATAGTTTCCTGTTCTATCTCAAATTAGAGTTGCCTCATTAGATCAACCCCTATGGCTCCTGATATTGCAAACTAGTTATCACTAATTGGTTACTTTGGTTGCCTTTGGAGATGTAAATGTAGCAGTAAATGTAGCAGCCAATTCAGGTTGCAGATTCAAAGCAATGTGGATAGTTGTGCATGCAATATGCTAGAGTGAATATGGCAACAAATTGACAATGCAGAACTAGATGGTACTATTGTCTTGCAGTGTTTACACCTTCTTACTGTTAGTGCTGTAGTTTGTATGCATGTACCTAGCCTGTGACACAAATAGTAATCTAGTAGTCTGTGTAACAGAAACTCCGCTGTCCAGGGCTGTAACTGGCCCCTCCCCGCGGAGCGGGCGGATGTTTGGCGGGCTGCTATAAGCGAGATTTAATCAGGCTAGTAATCTAGAGAAAATAGAAGGAAATCACAGGCACAACTTTACTGGATATTGTATACAGTTGACTGAAATCCTCAATGCTAATAGCATTAATAATCTGTACTTTTCTATGGTGTCAGAATGCTGAGTAGTAAGTAAAATGTCAAGTTTTACATCATTTTCTAATAGGAAATGTACCATAGTTTTGGAATGAATGCAGTCTTGCCATGTAAAATTTGTGGTAGCGAGTTGGTTACATTAACCCAATACATTTGAATTCACATGTCAATCTTAATGCCACTGCTGGTGCTAGTTTGCAACTTTGCTACTAAAAATGCACAATAGTGAAGAATTGCAAAACAGTGAAGAATTAAATATTCCTATAATTCATAGACAGATATGTTCTAGGTCAGTGGAGAAAATGTTTGCTGTTAGTGTAGTCAGAATGTCTGTATTTTCAACATCTTCCACGGGAATCACAATAACATTTAGAGGTGCTAAATGTCCCAAGGACCAAACCGTACACGTAAACTGTAGTTCCAGCCTTACATAATACCTTTGTCGTGAATGTTTGAATGTTTTGTCTATGCAATTTGAAAAAGAAAGCATATTGCTACAATGAGGTGGAGGTATAGTATCTGCATTGTGGTGTAGTTGATGATTTTGTGTGACAATGATTTGTTCCAATTGTACCATGTCCACCTATCTTGCCGAGAGGAATAAAGACAAAGCTAGAAAGCATTTTTAATGCAATGTGTTGTCTGCTTTCACTTTTAATTGCAGTTTTCATATTCAATCTTGATCAACAATGCTAAGAAAGAAATGTTTTTGGTTAGTTCCAGTGATTGCAGTCACACGGTTGACATATAGGGTTTAAAGTCCTAGCTACTTCCAGATAAATAATGCATGGCAAAACTCAATATGTCTCTTATCAGCCACATGGTTATTAATCATTAACGTAAGATCTACCTTCCTCGAGCCCCATTTTTTCTTTCACACGAGGTCCCATGTGCGTGTGCACGTGCTAGCGATCATTATGCTTGTGTCTCTATAGTTGGTCCTCCCTTTACTTCGTTCTTCCTATAAGACAATGAGGCCAATATAATCTAAAAGCACTAGATGGTTGGTTTCCATCATGAATTTAATTTTGTCCTTTTCTATGGGGTTTATCTATGTCCCTTTGTCAATCAGGTAAGTGCACCTTGTACATTTATACAGCGATTCTCATGGATTCACCGTCCATACCCTTTAAATGGATTGCTAGACAGTGCCTGCCTGCTGTCATTATAGACAATACTTACAAAGCTTGTTTTTCAGACTCAGTAATTGTAATGTAATGACTATGCATGTTTGGACGCGCGCCAATATTCTTTTATCAAACATACATTTCCCATCTAAACCTTGTACAATAGCTATGTCAGACGTTTTCAATGATGACGACTGTGCGTACTATTACATGAAATTGAAAGGTCGCTTAAATGTGGCATTTCAAGGCAGACATAACTGTTTTCACAAGACACCATATGCTGTAATAATAACTAACTGGTTCCCTCAAGATATTCCCCCCGTGTATAGACGATTGCTCTTTGATTTCCCCGGCCGCCATCTTTGACTTTGTTGTCAATTATCTCAATTTTCTAGAGCCTAGTTTGACAAGTAATTTGGAAACCCGGCGAGGCTTTGAGGAAAAGTACTCCCTGCTGCTTCTATTTTGGGCCCTTTCTTGTACCATCAAAGAATATTTTTATCACCAAACAGTTGATTTGCATGCACGGAGGAAGAGCGCCCAGTCCCGCAGCTGCGCACTGGCACACAACCCGTCTCCGCCCTGGTCCGTCCGGAAAGGATGAATTCATTGCCACTGAAAAACGTGAGTATGCCCTAACATGCCATGAAAGCATTGTTATTCCTGTAATTGTTCCATTATTTTCTGTTAATCCTGGCCATACGCTGAGATCAGTTTTCATTGATTGAGCGGATGGCACTGGGTTGCAATAGCGACACGGTTTTCAGCACCCAGCGCAGCAGCCAAGCGACCATTAGCTTGCCCCAGCTTTGCACGTCGTTATTAACCGCTTTTTCCTCATATGGCAGAGAATTTCATTAGAGGTGAAACGTACACGATGGTACAGCAGCAACATGGGTCTTTTATTGTCCTGATACCTTGTAGTGTAACCGAGCGACCCGTATCGGCCCACAGCATTAACAGGTGGCCATTACCTACATGTAAGACGATTATAGACTATATTGTAGCGGTCAGAATCTTCTTTAATGGATCGCCTGAAGTCATGGTTATAGCGGCGTCTGTTATAATGTTGCACATCTGATTGAAGTCATACCTAGTCATGAAACGGCTGGATAGCGACTAACGTGGGTAGGCAATGGCATTACCTTTAATATTAGATGTGCCGATAACATATGCAATACCTAACAATGCATGGCAACATAAAAATAGCGACATAACAATAAGTCTATATTTCTTGATAACGCAGTTTGTATCGTGTAGGAGCAAAGCAACCTTACTGTGATCAATGATAGTCTTCAAACAAATATCCACCTTATATATTTTTTTTATTTCTTCGACTTCTGTATCTGTATCTGTATCAATATAGCCGGTATAACCGCCCTTCGGCGTAACACACCAGCTTCGCAGGCACGCGGCGCGGCAGCAGCTGGTTATATTACACTGAACGACTCATCACACCTACCTTTTGCACATCTATATGCAAGTGTTCTCTGAAACTATCCAGAGAAGACGCCCCTACTGTGCTTGGTGATAACATATTCCACTCTACAATAGTTCTGGGGAAATAGGAATTTTTGAACACATCAATCCTAGGTTGGTAACTCTGGTACTTGAAAGCATGACTGTTTCTAGTTCTTTTTTGAGCTGGTGTTAGATACTTATCAGTCGGAACGTCCACCAGTTTATTGGTCATTTTGTACATCATACAAAGTCTGGACATTTTCCTCCTGTCTTCAAGTGATGTCCACTGCAGATCTGTTTTCATTTTGGTAACACTAGCATCTCTGCTGTAGTTGTTTGTACAGAATCTGGCAGCTTGGTTCTGTACCCTTTCCAGTTTATCTTTGTCTTTCTTTGTATACGGATCCCATACTGTTGCAGCATATTCAAGATTTGGTCTTACCAGTGACGTGTATGCAAGTGATTTTACCCTGGCTGGGCATGCCCACAAGTTGCGTTTGATTACTCCCAGTGTCTGTTTAGCCTTGGTTGTTATTTTGTTAACATGGACACCCCACTTCAGTCCAGTTGTTAATGTAACACCGAGGTATGGGTGGGTTTTTGTGGTTGCTAATGTCTGACCACAGAACTGGTAGGGGGATACATTTGGGGTTCGTTTGTTTGTTATGTGCATGATATAACATTTATCCGGATTGAACTCCATAAGCCATCTATAATTACATCTATAATTTTGCTCTGTAGATAACAGTGTGCAATATGTCGTTCCGATTTGAGTTCAACCATTAACTTTCAATACATTTGTATAAATAGATTGTGTACACAAATCTGTCTATAACAAACAGAACACGTGCTGTGCTCATAACCATAGAGGGTTTGGTAATCAAAAATTATACAGCTACTATTAAGTCACAGTCTGACATAGATACAGGAGAATTGTAGCCTGGAATCCAGCCGTGCTGTGCTTGAGTCGCGCCCAGAGTTACGCTTCCTGACAACGCAGAAAGCAGAGCGACCAAAGCACAACACGGCTGGATTCCAGGCTAGGAGAATTGGGATAACCAGGCAATTCCCTTTACGCCTTGTGGCAACAGACAAGTAATATTAAAGTCAACTTGAAGATTTAACAACTTTTAAGCTGAGATCCAGTCCTTTAGTTTGAGGTTATTTCGTCCGCCACTCTTATATCTGCATAAAGATACATGCATGTCATATTGATCGTCCGATATGATGCAGATACTAGTAATACATTCAGTTCATAACTACATCCAGATATCTGGAGACAAGAGGTGCAGTGTTGTCTTTATGATCAAATACTTTAAAGCCCTACTATAATCGTTTATAAGAGACAACACTCAACAATATCTAGTAGGTTTTATGTCGCTGGAGGTCCTGTATGAAGGGCTTACTCTAGCTCTATGTGTCACTGTGGTGCCAGTTAAGGTCGCACAGAGATTTTTACGAGCTTCTGTTGTGTAGAGAAAGTAAAACAAAATCAGGTTTCATCCTTTTCCTTTTAAGTGTCCATTTGTGAATAAAAGTAGAGCACGTAATTTTGTCAACATTTTTACTGCGCGTGACATAGAGGTTTGATTTGAAATTAATTGTAACGCTATGCATAATTGCACACTGTAGTAGATAATGATACCGAGCTGCTATGAATTCCTGGATCCGTGTCTGTATCTAGACATATTCGGTGTCAGTATAACCGACCTTCGGCGTGGTACTCCAACTGGACAAATGTGTTCAGTTGTGTCCATTAAGATACGTATGTATGGAGGGATGCAATTCTTAAGACAACCTTTATTTATGCGGCTATTAACTCAGCCCCTCACTTAGAGCAGCAGTCGCACATTACCTTTTTATGTTGACCTTTTCCCGGCGTGCGATGACGTTACAAACATAGCTTCTATTTAGTCTTTATTATCCCTAGGCCTGTGGGAAGCAGATGAAAACAGAAGATGGGGGTTCCTTTAGAGGGATTAGACTTGGGCCTTTAAGAGGACTACGAGGTATGGGGTGAATTGGGAGAATGAAGAACGTGAATGACATACTAAAGTACACAGACTATAAAAATGAGCTCCGCCCAAAGGTATCGTGGCTCCGGCACACTATGTAGCTATTCTTGCTTATAGAAATAAGTTCTGTCCTGTGGGCGGAAAGTCACGATAATGGACAGGGTGGGTTACCGATGAAGCAGATGCATACATGTGGCATTTTCTGAATTTGGTGAAAAAAAAATGGAGAATGATGCCATGTGAAATTAATGTAAATATAGAATTTAGGAAATAATTCTCGTGAAAATACATCATTGCGCAAATATCAAACAACTGGAGCGGAGCTAATTTTGACAGAAAGAAGCCTTCGATTGTTCCAGACAGAGACACAGTTTAACGGACATTGAACAAAAAGGATAAGGGCAGACGCACAGATGACAAAATGCATATGGCTTCGTCATCATTTCATATTTCTTTCATTTATTTCCCTGGCCTGTGAAGACAACACAGAATCGTCAGGTAAATCAGGGCATTGCGCACGTAGGGTTCATCATTTGGTCGATCATTTTGTTATTGAAAACGCTTTGCTGTGATTTAGCATCGGGTATTTTTGTATCCAAAAAGTTAAGACAACCCAAAACGCCAATATTGTGAGAAAATGTACAATGTTTCCATTCAAGACGTCACAGATAGATGGAATAACATTGGACCCTGTATATGTAACAAATGAAACAGCCCAACGGCACTAACCTGCAGTGCCACCTAGGTGTATTGGGAAGTACTGCCTTCAATGTTTAACGATGTTGATTGTTGAGCATGTCCAAACCAAGCAAATAAAATTGTCCAATCATCAATGAGTTACAGTTGCCGTTCTTTTTTATTACCTCCATGAAATGCGTCACGGAAGTTATATTTTTCGGTAGTGTTTGTGTGTGTGTATGTTTCAGTCTGTCAACAAGATAACTCAAAAACGACTGGAACGATAGCCTCCTTTTACCCGGCCTCTCCTTGGGGCATTGGGCGTAAAGTTTTTTTTTTTTATTGATTGGGATGAGGACGGAGGGAGAAAAGGAAAAAAAATCCCAATTCCCCACTTTTTT
>NC_049992.1:11821402-11827060 GCF_000003815.2 Branchiostoma floridae | reverse complement strand
TGTTGATCAGCCAACCCATCAATCTCTATAGGTGATGGTCGGATGACTCTGATCGTTTATCATGTAGACCTTACTATCCATGTAGAGGAACACAGTACAGTCACGACTTCTAGGGTTACCTAGCTTTTGATCCAACATTAGTGTAGGTCGATTCGCGATTTTTAACTGAGAATACACCGGAGAAGGAAAATATGCCGCGAAAGGAAAATGCCGGGAAAGGAATATATGCCGGGAAGCTTGTACTTGCCCCCGGCATTTTTCCTTCCCCGGCGTATTCTCAGTTAAAAATCACGAATCGACCTTCACTAATGTTGGATCAAAAGCTAGGTAACCCTAGAAGTCGTGACTGTACTGTGTTCCTCTACATGGATAGTAAGGTCTACATGATAAACGATCAGAGTCATCCGACCATCACCTATAGAGATTGATGGGTTGGCTGATCAACACCTACTTGCTAAAACAACATACCTTGTTTCTTTTGTAATTAGGAGATCTGTATCTCAATTTACTTCAAGCACGCAAGAACATAAGCGCCAGCGTTACTGACGAGAACCTGCGGAGATGACCGCGATTCGATTTACGTTTTCAATTACTCTTCTCGGTTTGGTGATGACGTAGTTCTGGAAACGCTGGGACATATGAGAGGATCGTTTGCGAAACTCTAGACACAGCATCAGCACCGCTTTTTGATGTATGGGGTGGCTTTGGGTGACGATTGGTAGCTCAAATGTACTTCCGGCCATGACAATGCAAGGTTGAGGATCGGTTCTGCATGGAGACTGTTTTTGTGAATCTCAATCTCAGTGCCAATCGGAAGGTTAACTTAATGCTGCATCCTTGTATGGAGGTGTATTACAAACGCGCCCCGATTCGTTATTGTAAATATGCAGATCATAACCACATGTTCATAAATTACAATTTTATGAAATGCTGACATGGGAACCTGAGCGATCATTCTACTACATGTATAAAGGTGGAAGAAATGTTTCGTATCCGAATTTTGATTGACAACTTCAGCTGACCAAACAGAATGATGGCATGGTCCAAGGAAGAGAGTAAATGATGGATGGAAGGAGAGGGAGAATGAGCATGAAAGACGACATCGTGGCATTACGTAAAGCTATTGGTCAACCCCAGTACTTTAATATGTACTACTGAGTCAATCTGTGTCATGTGCTGCAGCTACAACCGTAGTTGCAGAGTGGCGTTTTTACTACGAAGCACGAACGATTTCTGACATTCTTGACGCCATTGTGAAAGAAAAATCTCAATCGAAAAACAAACGCGACACATGCTGTCGTTGACATTTCAAAGCTATTGGGAGGACTATATGGGATCAAAGTATTTTGTCTGAAAGTCACGGCTGACGTTAATATGCGGTATTTCCTGGTCTAGACTTGCAGTCTCATCTGGACTTGGAACGGCTGAAAGTAAATCCCAGAAACGTGCACAAATAGAATAATATCAGTCGGTGGATCCAGGGAAATGCGCACGTCCTGGGCTATTATCATAGCCACATTAAGTCTGCTGGAGTCTTGTGTTCTGTCAGTAACTTTCTCAGCAATACTAGCATCGTCAACAAGCAACCTTAAACGGACAGGCTACAAGCAGACGGCCCACGTAGGCAATATGACACTATTATCCATGATCAACCATAAAGAACATATGGCATTCATAGGATTAAATTGGTACACACGGCGAAAAATGCTTGTGATATGAGAAGAGTTCGCTTGTCATCCATATGACTATCACAAGATGAAAAAGCTAGAAAACCTTGAAGGATTTCTGACAAGTAACAAAACGGTTAAAGTCCGCAAAAGGCATGTACACCATCACTGTTCCTACTTTCGAAAGAAGAAGGGTATAGTTTTCATGTATATCTCATATATGGCCAATACAGTCACAACGTTGTCACATAATCCTAGCAGTATCAAGAAACGTGACAGTCTACCAGGGTCTGAGGTGTCGCCAGATGTCGCAAGTTTACATTTTCCTGATAGTTGAGTCGTTTACTTCGCTCTTTTTACGTGACAAACGAAGTTCAAAACAAGTTCAACTTCCAACTTTGGAATGCTGGCCACTTTTCCCAAGGTCATACTGTCTGTAGTTATCAATTAATGTCCTCATCCGGGCAAGCACTGCTATTGCTTTAGGGAAAACGTTTTTTTTATTATAAGGAATTGCTATTTGACGTCGCACGTGGTCAGAAATTTTCTACATCACTGGTCCATTTCTGTCAGACTCTGAAAGCACGTTAACGAGACACGAAATACGACACGGTGGCGTCAAACATTCAATATGGAGAGAAGTTATTACTCAAATATGGTTACAGGGATGTCGTGGTGGGAAACCAATTGAAAAACATGATACAAAAGATTAGTAACCGGGGTAACTGCACATGCGGTTCAACAATATTTACGATCTCGTGTCGTGAGTTCGTGAGCCCAGCATTAGGTAATAAAACCCAGACCGCATTTAGCCGTCTAGCTATCCGAGTAATGCGCGTTCTTGCATATCAGTTTCTGAGTTTAGATATTCCAAGTAAGCTATTATTTGTCACTTGTGGCAGCAGCTGCGATGGGAGACACATGTCTGACATTTTCGCGCGGCGGCTAGGGAAATGTCCTCTCTTCATTCAGGGAGTTAAGATCATGAAGAGGCACGAGAAATACTAGTAGCTATAGTCAAAGCACGTGAAACCCAATGTGCATAGTAACGAAAATACCTTTTGATGGTCACGGCATTGCTTTAGTGACAGATTCTCTACAACCTTTTGAAAAATCTGCCGTCATAAAATGGAATGTAAACTTAACTGAGAGAGTTTCCACCTGTTGTACAACACCAACGATCGCTACAGTGAGTTAGTAATGTTCTCCTCACACACAGCTGTTACTGGTGTAGATACTGTACATGGCACGACAGCATGTTGTTGGCGTTACAGTTTTGGTCTGTACAGAACACGTGTACGTATGTACACTTTGGTCCTCAAGCCATAAATCTGAAGGGGCTGCTTTAAGGGCACCGTGGCGCTGTTCTTCATGAAAAGCTCTAATAAATTAAGGAAGAACTGAATAAATGTACGACAAACCACTTATTAGATTTAAATGGCCCAGTGCTCAAGTGGTGCATACTCAATACTTATAGCTTCATCAGAGCCTGTCGGCGCAAACGGCTATACGCCCCTATAGACAAATATTTCCAGACCACTCTCCTTTGCCATCCATAAACATGCAGTAGCAATATCACGTGAGGTTTTCCTGTTGAGACTCCATACTCATACAGCCGGCGCTCACGCCTCCTGTTCGGGACTGTGAAGGGGCCCTCTTAAGGGGGTACGTCAAATTCCGCCCACGGACAAACGACGTGCGCGCCAAATCCACAGCAGGGGGTTGAATTAATTCCTGTCATCAGACTGAACATGACCCTGTAGGCCATTTTTCCCAGGACGACACTTAACACCGCAGCAGTTAAAAAGGTAAACAGGCAGACCGTCTTTCTCTGAATCGTTTGACAGCTCATCTGAATCATTAGAGGGGTTACTGGTTGTTAAATGTGTATGGTGGTATGATATTGATTATACGTGTCGTAATATTGATATGGGCATCCCGAGGGAAACCTTAACTGGACTACAAACCGCTTAGTGGTCATCGTAACTGGCGTTTCGTCCGCGCAGCAGTCTCTTGACCCGAGCACGCACGGCATTTGGCACATTTATGACCCGCCTATTTTGACAGCAGCTCGGAAATTTGAGCTGTAACAAAGTTGGAGTCTTGTTTCTCCAGGTGATTGTATAAATCACAGAACGAAACTGTTGACCGGCACCTGTTGGATGAAGTTGTTGACAATCTTGGTGTTTTGTTTTGGGGGAGGGGCTTGAGCGAGTGATAGGGGTGCCGGTGCAAGTTGCCACCGTCCTGGTTGCTCCGAAAAATCCATAGCTAGTCCACATTAAAATAACAAAACATCTGTTCATGATCAGTGGAGAAAGTTACTGATAACGTTAACGTTACTTTCGCGACAAGGAAGTTACGCGATATTTGTACGGTCTTGTACTAGACGCCAGTTTACCAGGTAATGATTTGTGTCTTGGAATATGTATGATTATTTGATATCGAAATATGATACTAGCAAATATGCACACCCATCTTAAGTGTAATATGTAACATTACTTTGTGGAACATTCCTATAATACATAACGTTGTATCTTGGGAATATGTAACATGTTAGTTTTTGTTACAGGGCATTGCTGTTGTTACACTATTTTACAACCGCGAATCCAATAGAAAATGAAAAATCCCAAATAACGTTATATATTATCAATACCAGGAGATAACACTTGTAAGTAGTGTTTTATTTGAAAGACATCAATACTAATAAAAATGTTGTAAAAATAAATTCAGAAAAAGTCCCTCCCCCTATCAGATTTCGACGCGCCCACTTAAAAGGTCAAAGGTAACAGACCTAGTGGGGATGGGAAGCTCAGGTGGACCGGAGTGTTTTGTCACGGCAACTGACGACTTTCTCACCGGTCGTCCACGTAGGAACATCCTGGTTTTGTTTACTGATACCAGACAGAGATTGGGAGCGAGACTGTGAGTGTTTTAGTGTCTATTCAGAGCGTTCACCCTTCCAGAACACTAAAAGTTGAGGGTCGCTGATCGAGCTCATGCGCTCAAACTGAGCCTAAAACTGAGTCGGAGCTGAGTTTTTCACGGTGTGACTTTAGCTCTAGTAATCAGTGCTCCAGGGAAGCACAAGGCTGTCAGATATCCTGGTCGAGTCGTGGTGTTTTGGAGGAGAATGCGCGGTAAGACCAGGGTGTGATGAGTGCAGCGGGCTATGCCGTGGTGAGTACCGACGAGGACCAGGAATCGTCCGACGAGAGAGACACTCTGCTCCCGCTGCAGAACGGTTACCCAGCCTCGGCAAAGGCACGGGTTTGTTGTCATTCTTTAAGGCTGTTTAAGGTGGACGCAAAGCAATAGAATGTTGTGGCTGTCAGTGCTCAGTTTCATTTAGACCAGATGTTTTTTGCTCGCATGAAATTTACAGGCACAGATCCTGGACACCCCCACCTACCTCCTTCTGCTTTTCCCCCTACCCGTTCACCTTTTCCCCCGGACTTCCTCTTAACCCCCGCTGTACTTCATCTGTGCCCCCGTCATTCCTCTTTACCCCCAGAGTAATTCCGCTTTTCCCCCGCCCTTTTCCTTTTCCCCCAATGGCCGCCGTCAACCCGAATTGCACGTAGTCGACACGAAAATCGTTCGGAAAGTAACAATAACGGTTGCGCCACGGAACATGAAATAGCCTATGCTCTAGTACACATTCTGGGCCACCTTTCTGCCAAGTGGCGTTTCACAACTCCTTCCCAGTCTGAACTGAAAAAGCATGTCCCATTAGCAGCGCGTAGCTTGTGGTGCTCCACGTAAATAAATGCAACTAGTGGTGGCTGGGTTTTGCAGCGTTTCAGAAAATCATTAGGCTTGGCTACAAGATCAGAATCTTATAATTCTTATAAATGCAATGGTGAAGTGATGGTATCAATATAGTATGGGAATGAGGTCCAAAGCGCCCCGGGAATCAATTCACAGACAGGCAGAGAATGCCGAACCGAGGAGCAGGATCGCGCCCGTCAATAGGCGTCTCAGCCCTATT
>NC_049992.1:11817026-11821302 GCF_000003815.2 Branchiostoma floridae | reverse complement strand
TGCCTGTGCATACATGTAGCTATATATATATAGCATTTCAAGTTTTCACTTGATGTAAATCTTCATAAAATGTCGGCTGTGGCGTCTTTAATACGTCACGTCACGTATGCTTTGGTTTCAGTACCGTGTGTTTGTATTTTGTTTGTGAACAGTGTAACTCAAGGAAGGGTGGCTGGATCTTTGATATATGGCATGCAGAACGTGTACGAACACAGTCGAAATGCAGCAGGGCGTACAATACATGCGAGTAGCAAGAAATGTATGAAGTACTGTAAATGGACACATGGCGAGTTTGTGAAAAAAAATAAAGGGTATATTATGAAATGCACTCTGTCGTTTCTTAGCATTCAAGTCACAGTGAGATAAAAAATAGTTGGGTCCCACTATGCTGGTCGGGCTGAGACGCCTATTCACGGGCGCGATCCTGCTCCTCGGATCGACACGGGGACTTTTACCTGCGTTGTTTCCAACCTGGGTCGGTGTGTCCCTCTTTTAACAGAACGACCTGTAGACTCCCGGGGTAACCTTATCAATGCCGAACTTAGCGAGTCGCCCGATCGTCATAGCACACACAGCGCGCCGGCCTCAGGCGATCCACCACCCAGCCTCCAGGAAGTAGTAGTGGAGCGCCACAAACTACGCGCTGCTGACGGCACATGGCTTTTCAGTTCAGACTGGGAAGGAGTTGTGAAACGCCACTTGGCAGAAAGGTGGCCCAGAATGTGTACTAGAGCATAGGCTATTTCATGTTCCGTGGCGCAACCGTTATTGTTACTTTCCGAACGATTTTCGTGTCGACTACGTGCAATTCGGGTTGACGGCGGCCATTGGGGGAAAAGGAAAAGGGCGGGGGAAAAGCGGAATTACTCCGGGGGTAAAGAGGAATGACGGGGGCACAGATGAAGTACAGCGGGGGTTAAGAGGAAGTCCGGGGGAAAAGGTGAACGGGTAGGGGGAAAAGCAGAAGGAGTTAGGTGGGGGTGCTGGACTCCACGTGTCAAATTATTATGGTTCAGTGAGTAAGGAGGTCCTATTACAACTTCAATCATTGGTTTGATCAAGGTGTTCATCAACTTTATGTGTTAAACGTTATACTGAATGAACGTTTTCCCGTTGTCTAGTCTATTGTTGCAGCAAAAGATAAACAAAAAGATGAAAATCTTTAATCCTTCTATATCGTGCTATTACATATTATGAATATTTAAGCTTTGCTATTAAGTTTATAAATGCTGCTTGGAGGTACTGTGCACGTAATGTTGACGTCGCTTCCATACTATGATTTTATGTCATAGTAGTAGTACTTCAGCACACTCTGATAAACTAAAGCACAAAAGGGTTAGAAACTTCACTTCAGGTCTATCTCTTCTCTCCTAGTCCTTTATCAATCCCATCAATATGTTACATTTCATTGGAAAGCCTATTTATTACCATTGGCATTTCCAACAGTACCTCACTTTCTATGATCCTACATGTATGTTCAATGGTTCGAACACTCAGGAATGGATAGCAAAACAAAAGTGCTGAAATTCTAATGAACATTACAGTGTTTGAACTTGACATTGAAATCTCAGCACTTTTTGAGGCAACCAACCATACACAAAGTCAGCTATGCTGCTCGTTGCATAAAAGCATAATCATTACAAATTGGGTATTATTTTCAAGGACAATAGATCAGCTTTCCTATGATATGAATTGGATTCCTCATCATCAATAACAACGGGCACATGATTGTAGGAAATTTTGGGACTAGCTCACATATGCAGCTCTGGTACATGGCCCAAAAATGCACAATCATGGTAAATTAAGGTGCCATTGTTAAAAAATAGCCTTTCAAGTTATATATGAGAAAATAAAATCAATTAAGAAACAATTGAGCTATGATCTACCAGAATTATTCCAAAATTATTGTGTGTAATTTCTTGGACAGAGTGGTAGCTTACCTTTGCATTGGTTATTATTGCGATAACTACGTGTCTATAGAAAGTTTGTCATAGATCCTTGTCGGCGGTTGGTTTTGTTACAACCTGCTTCAATATTTTGCGATATCAAAATCATACGACAGCCTATGAGTATGATAAAAGTGACTGCGCGGTCAGTGTCAGTCAGGCCAATTATAAAGCCTGGGCACATGTGGGACCAAGGTAGTAAAGTTACTGCAGATGTTATAATATATGACAAAGGGCAAAGCTCAATGAGATAGAAAAGTTGAAAGTAGTCTACAAGGCAAAATTTTACTGCATTGAAACTTGAAATGAGATTTTAGAGTAGCCTACAAGGAGATCTTTGAAGAAATTTTTTCCACTGAAATCCTTTTCCAAATGAACTCTGTCTCTTGTTACGTTATGTATAGGGCCCGTTAGGAATGTTGTATCATTACTGAACTTGGCATTTGTATTTGCCAGTTGGGGGTATTTTTGTAAATACAGCCTACAAAATAGCAAGATAGGAGAATTTTACTGTACCTACAATTACATGTATGTTCAATTATGAAACATGTAGTTGTCTGCCTCTTACAATGTATATACAGAACAGAAATTCCCCCAGAATGGTATCTTTTACAATGTTCAAAAGCCTGTCAATGCAAATGTGTAAGTTGCTGTGTCTGTAGATAATCTTGACCAATAGAAAGACAGGCCCTCAGTATTTGCCCTTTTGCAGTCATAACAGAGACATTCACTTTACACTCAGATGATCCAAGTTTGGTAATGCATATATATACTCTTACAGCATGGGCATGGATGTACTTGCCATTTGCTACACAGTAGTACACACATACTTTTGATTGACGTATGACATTAAACTTGAACATGCTGAGAGAATGCAGCAAACAAAGAACATTTTAACTCAACACTTGTAATTGTTCAGGATTCAACCAAATGGTTAATGTTTGTATGGGTTTAACATGCCATACTATGTATCTATTATAGCTTGCAAAGCTACTTAGTTTTAAGACATACTTTTGATTGACATATGACATTTAACTTGAAAGTGTTGTTAGAATGCAACAAACAAAGAACATTTTAACTTAACACTTAATACATGTATCTATGATCACTTGCAGATCTGCTCAGTTTCAACCAGTCTGCAACAGGCAATTTTGTGGACAGAATTTTGTACCAAGCAGGTTAAAAAGTTACAGACGAAGGTTTCATTGTGCTTGCAATGGGAACAGTTCCCTTTGTCTCCTTGTTCACAACTAGCAGTAACTACTAGATCAGAATTGTTGTACTAGATCTAGTACTTAGTATATTATGAAATTGTGTCAAATATATCCAGAGATATCAGTTTGTTGTCAGTTTATGATATGACGGTCATATCTCTGGATATACATACATGTATGCTATTTTTCTAGTATATTTCCTCCCCATACATTTGTATACATCATACATGTACATTTATTTTGCTTCAGAATTATTCCCTGGAAGAGACAGTCCGAGAGTTGACTTGACACTCAAACATCTTCAAGGGTGTGCCCTCTAATTGACATTAGCCTGGTAACCATACTTTTGGGCGCTCACCACTATCCCTATGGTGCTGTGAGGGTAGCTCGCCCTCCAGTTAATTTGCGCAGGCCATGTAAATTTTTACGGGGTTGGGTTAGGTTTCATTACGCCCGATCGCGGAAAAATCTCAAAAGACCGGCTAATCAGACAGGGTGACAGAAGCAAGTCAACAATTAGCACATTGGGCCGGGTAAAACACCCCAAAGCCAAACCAGCTGAGAATGGTGCCCAGGCTAATTGACATGGACCCTTGTTGTTTCTGCAGATGACTGAGTACAAGCGCCATGAGAATGTGGAGGAGGACATTCCCGCCAGCAACGCTAGCTCCCAGGTCGGCACTCCCATGGAGGACGTTCCACCAGTAAGTAACAAAAATATTACTTTCACCAAGAAGGTTATATTTTGTGTAGCGTTTGTGTATTTGTGTGTGTGTGTGTGTGTGTGTTTGCAGAAGACAGCATAACGCATGGATGGATTGCATTGATATTTGGTATGTGGGTAGGTCTTGCTTTTTGGTGAGACCTGGAAATGACTAGACTTTGGGCCCCCTAGCAGCTTATTATGGTACTGCAGTGGAACTTCTGCTGTGTCTTTACTGCTTTTCATGAAGCTGTAAGAAAATATTACTTGGAGATTTTCATGGACTTAAGAGAGTATGACATTTGTTGATGTTGCATTCGCAGGTTGTGCTGAGAACAAAATCACTGTTCCTGGGGAAATGGGGCCAGTGGACGTCCTTAGAGCGGATCCTCATCATCCTGAGCTGCCTACTA
>NC_049992.1:11814964-11816926 GCF_000003815.2 Branchiostoma floridae | reverse complement strand
CAGCTTCATGCTGAGCGAGTGCATATTATTTTCTTGATAGATAGGTGACTTCAAATGTATCCAATTCAGAAACAGTTGCCATCACATAAATCTGTCCACTTATTTCATGCTAAATCCCAATAACTGTTTTCAACGTTGTGTTTACATTTTTCTCACAAATTGAAACCATTCTTTTTGTGTCGAACTTGCAGCAAAAGCTATTGGAACATATACTAGTGTTCATCACGTACCACTTAGAACACCTGCTGTGCACAGCTTTGTCAGGCATACTGCTTCTATTTCCATGTGCTGCTTGACAATTCTATTTATGTTGTACCACCAGGAAGCTGGTGATTTGGGATAACAAACGTCTATTTTGTCAACCTTCTTCATGTAGTTGAAGTGGGAATTTAACAGTCTACACTTAACAGTATAAATAGATGTTCAATGGGAGGAATCGAGTATACACATACTCTTCTTCCAAGAGGTAGACTATTCAATAACTGAGCTGAGACTTTTGCAGCTTTGACCTTGCCGTTTTATGCTTGCCAGCTGGGCCCCATAAAAGTAAATCAAATTGTTTCACTTATGTGGGGTCATTTCACCAGGCTTATGTTCACATAGTGTTTCATTTAAAGGTTAGGAGTCATGATGTTGACTTTTGCACTACAGGCCAAGAAAAACTATCAAATCATTTCACAAGAGTAAGCTAGATTAAATGACTAAAACATCACTTAATCAGTAGTATTAATTTATAAATATGAATCAGTCATTTGTGCAATGCTGCTGATCCTTTTAACACTGAAACAAAAAAGGAAACTTTCTAGATTTTGATACAAACAACAAATACCTACATGTAAGCTACATATACTAGTACTGATTACTAGACTAAATGTTTTCCTATGCCATTCATTTTAAAGCAAAACCCTTGTCATTTAAGCTGTTGCATAAGTTATTTTTCTCTATTTCCAAATGTAACTTCAGCACGCCACTCACCAAATCTGGTGCCCACGTATTACGCACATTAGCACACTTTACATAATGGACGGTCTTTGCTTTGACCTAAGAACCACTCAGACAGGATTAAAACTACACAGAGGGCCTCAGCTGTTCAAAAACTTCCTTGGAGATTTCAAAACCAAGCTTGAAACGTGATATAGTAAGCAAATATTGTGACCCTGTTGCATCACACAAGTTGCAGTGTGGTTAAAAGAGACTGTAATCTTTGGGAGGGATATTATAAGCTTACACTTACAGGATTACAAGCTTGATGACTGCCGGTTTTGTTCATTACAATTCTGCTAAAATCCATAAGCCATACATATTCATATTCATATTGCACTCTGTCCATGGAAGTGTGATGCAAATTTGCATGTAAACAAAACAAAACAAAACAAAACAAAACAAAACAATACAAAACAGGTCTTAGTAGAACCATAGTTTGAGATGAAAATTGGATTGCTGTGTGTGATTGTATCAGTATGTACAGTCAAACCTGTCTATAGCGGCCACTCAAGGGACCGGACAAATTTGGCCACTATAGACAGGTGGCCTCTGTATAGAGGTGGTAACTTGTAGATAAAATACCCAAGGGACCGACAAAAAGTGGCCACTATGGACAGGTGGCCCCTCTGTAGAGGTGGCCCCTAATACAGGTTTGACTGTACATATATATGACTGGTGTAACCACCTTTCGGCATAACACACCAGCCTCTCAGGCAGCAGCGGATTATATAATGACTGAAGGCTTATCACAAGTACTCTTAACTATGTATGGAAACCCTCTTGTTATAATACACTGAAGAACACTTAACCTTCACACATGTAGGTGCAACATTTAAAGCCATCTAATGAGGATGCCTGTGCTGTACTTGGTACCAATGCGTTCTACCCTGTGTTTCAGCATTTTAATCCAGGCTAATGAAATCAGTGATGAATGTCTATATTGAACCCTTTCCCAGAGGTGTGCCTGACTCCACACTG
>NC_049992.1:11811896-11814825 GCF_000003815.2 Branchiostoma floridae | reverse complement strand
CAACTCTGGGCAGAGAACCAGCAGGTCATGAGAACGGTGCTAGGTGAGTCACATCATGAGTTTGGTTTTAGAAACATACAGCCTATAGTCATAAGTTGGTTACAATCTTTGAAGTAAAGACTTCATGAAACCCTCAATTTCTTTCCATTCATCATTGACAAATATGTGAATGATTTCACCAAAGTGAAGAAACGTAAATGGAGCCAAAATGTTGCTCTCCAGTTTCTTTAACTTCTTCTTTTTTTCCATATCCAGAGGAGCTTGACCTTGACAAAGCTGTAAGCCAAGCAGAGAAGAAAGCCAAGCTGTACTATCTCTCCTGCATGGATGCAAACGATGTGAGGTTACATTCAAGTCCAGTACATCATGACACTACAGTAATATGATGCACTGTTTTAGTTTTAGTACTTTCCCATTCATTCTGAAAGTAATAGACGTGTGTATGACCACATTGTTTGTAATCAGAGTTACTCAATTTCAGTTACAGTAAAGCAGTATTTTGTTCTGATGCTTTTCATTTCATTCTGTAAGTACAAAATGTAGTTGTGTACATGACTGCCTTGTTTTCAATCAGAGTAATTCAATGTATCACTTTCAAGTGATGAAGACAAGTGTTAGCATGAGTATATTTCTTTCTCTAACCTCAGTACAGTAGCACATGTGTTTGATTATGTTCCTGTACCTCACAGACTGTGGAAGAATTAGGTGCCAAACCACTGTTAGACATTATCGAGGACTTGGGCGGGTGGAACGCTACAGGAACGTGGAACGAGGAGAACTGGGACTTCCCCACCCTGTTCAACAGACTTCACCAGCAGTTCGACTTGAGCCCGCTCTTTTCTGCTTGGGTCGGGACGGACGACAGGAACTCCTCTGTCAACATTTTCCAAGTGGGTTTTGTAGAGTTTGTATTTCGACCAGGTGACGTTTTAGATAAACTGTTGAAGTGGGGTATCACTCTCGTCTTTGTGCTGAAAAATATAAATTTTCACCGTCCTTTGGACTCAATCAGCTCTCATGGGGGAGGAGGACATAAAAAACAACCCTCTTGTGTGTGGCAGGTGCTAGAATGTTATTAGTAAGTTGAAGGGCAAGCTGAGCATTTGGCTCCTCTGCCAAATAATTTCTTCACCCTGATACACGGGGCACACCCGACATCATCAAAATGGCAAGGGGAGTCAACCAATAAGAGGAGGAACACTGCAATTTCCTCATTTAGTGTCCTTCAGGGAGGTTAGTGAGGAACCCAGCCTTGCCTATCAGGTATCTCAAGATCATCTAAAGCCAAGCATTAATGTCATGCTTTCAAATTGAATTGACATTACATCACCATTTTCATGATGTAGGTTATGCCCTGTGTATCAGTGGGAGGAAATTGTTTGGAAAAGCAGCCAAATGATCAGCTCAGCTTGCCCTTCAGCAATCTAAGAACATTCTAGCACCTAACAGCATTCTAAAGCATTCACCATGCACACAAAGGGGTGTTTTTTTTAATGTCCATGAGCTCCTCTCTTCAAGAGCTGACTCATGAGTCTCAAAGACAGTAAAATTTTTGTTCCCCTAGACAAACAAGGATTTTGATTCAGCAAACCTCAGCCAGAATTATAGACCATTGGCAGCGTTGGAGAATTCCTAGATTCTACGAAATTCTGTTGGAGATTCTCAGAATTAGATTCTAGAGAACCAACTTTTTATTCATTATGAATGTTAGCTAATGAATGGAATAAAGTATCAAACCACGTCCCTGCAGACATCTCAATGCCACACTACATTCCTTGCGTCATACTTTCAGACGTAAATTTTTCTCATCAATCTAATTTGAAAAAATTAAGGAGTTCCTAAATCAGACTGTCTGGAATTAAACTGGGCCTGTTTGCTTATAATGTTTTCTTTAATTCAGTATTCTCAATTGTCATGTATTTAACTATCTGAAGAATAATTTACATTGGACCGATGTGAGTGAATAGAAAGTAAACGAATGATTCTCACTGATGAATGAATGAATTGAATGAATGAATGGACTTGGATGGATTGATGGGTAGATGGATGGATGGATTGACTGGCGGACGGATAGATGGGTTGATGGATGGAAGGATGGATGGGTGGATGGCTGAATGAATGAATGAATGAAAAGGTCATTATAACCATATGAAGTTGACATTTTCTGTTTTGCAGGTTGACCAGGGAGGGTTAGGACTGCCTGACAGAGACTACTACCTGAACAAGAGCGCGACAGACGAGGTCCTGGTGGCGTACCTGACGTACATGACGGAGCTCGGCATGCTGCTGGGAGGGGACCGCAACGAGACCATGGTGCTGATGAGTGAAGTGCTGGATTTTGAAACGGAACTGGCAAATGTAAGGATGGTGCTGTTGACAACTTGTACTGTAGAGATATGACATAATTGATTATTTCATATCAAACTGTGCACTCTGTTACCACTCTGTTACCCTGCTGTAGTGCTTGCACCTATGTGTGGCTCAAGGCTTTGAAATGGAGATGGCATGGAATGAGTGCCAGGTCTGATACATCTTCTGATCAAGAAGGTTGACCCCCTTCCCTTGTTCTGATGTATGGGCAACTTTAGCTTGCACTTGTGCACTCAGAGTGTTCTTTCAGGCTGATGCTATGTGTAAAATTCCTTTTTTTCAGTTTATACCAGATATTGCAGCTACATGTATCAACAAATTGTTGCCAGCAGTGTGCATTAGATATCTGGTGTCCTGTCTTGACACTGAGTATTGTTGCCTAGCACAACCAGTTTTTGGCTTGCATAATGCAAAAATGTGTAGAATATTAAATGTAGTTTTATGTGCAAGGGCGAAATTTGTGAAAAATTAGCCAATTTCGGGTCATACCATATTTATTCTCCATTTTAATAGCAGTAAGTGATGCATTTCCCAGTGACATGTTCAATGCAGTGATGAT
>NC_049992.1:11809210-11811777 GCF_000003815.2 Branchiostoma floridae | reverse complement strand
ACACAATCAACCATGGAAAAGAAATGGAAAAATAATCTACTTTGTGAAATAAATGCCTTGACTGTGATTACCTTGATTGGGTTCTCAAAGTGACAAAGATTATTGAAATCACATGTACCATTTAGCTTTCATATCGTTCAATGTACATTTGGATTTAGATATTGCCACTGGTTGTTATTATTTGATAATTCAAAACCATCTAAAAATTCTACAACAACTAGGCCAAGCACTCTTCATCTTTTCTTAATTTGAACATATAAAATCTTTAAAAAAGTTTTCCTAGATCCAAATCTTACTTTCGTTCCTATGGGAAGAACAGTTGTTGAAAACCAATAAACTGTCAATGCTGGGCGATCTTTTAATGTAACATGTGCTAAATTATCTGTACATTGTAAAATATTCTACACATTGTACATCCTGTTTTCCCCATGTGTCTGTCCAGATAACAACACCAGATGATCAGAGACGAGACCAGGAGATCATGTATCACAGATATAACCTCAGCTTCCTGCAGGGTATGGCACCTATGGTGAGACAAGCAACTTCTCCTCTCTCATTATTGTTGAAATTGTCTAAAAAAACTATTTAAAAACTATAAACTAAAAAATATCTTATGGACACTTATGTTACACAATATACACACCAAATATCACTTTTTCTGTTGTGCAAAATAGATTCAAAATTCCATATCATTATTTTTTTTGGAAAAAAATTATTACAACTGTTGGGGCTTAGATATTCTTTTATTCAAAATAATTCCAACTTATAACAATTATTGTCTAAAAACCCTCGTGGTATCTTGGAATGGACTCTATGCAATGAGAAAATCATCTCTTGTAAGTTATGTCCACAGTTGAAAAAAGAATCCTCTTGTAGATTACTAATTCGTTATATTTGTACTGAAAGGATTTTTACAAAATTTTGTATATAAATCTTCAAAAACTATTGTGAGACATACATGTTACTGGCCAGTTTTGTTATACATATTGTTTTAAAGGGAATTTGGTCAGGCATGTGATGCTGTTTGCCAAGACTAATGCAATAAAATCTGTATTGTTGACTCAACTTTTAGAACTTCTTTTTCAAAAGATAGTTTTCCACATTCTCTCCCCCAGATCAACTGGACCCAGTACTTCACCACGATGCTGACAAACACAGGGATAAGTGTCACCCCTTCAGAACAGCTGGTGGTGTATGCACCTGAGTACCTACAACATGTCACCAGACTTGTCAGCAGAACTCCAAACCAGTGAGTACTGCTAGTCACGTATGACAACCAGGCATCTTTCTAAGATCTTATGTTTAAGTTAAATTTGTGACATAGGGTCTATAACTTTGTATTCATCATGATTCTCAGATTTGAAACATAAAATGCTGAATTGGAGTGTCAACATAAAAACAGATCAGGAGAAAAGTCTGCACCTTAGTGCACAAAGTTTTAGGGAATGAAAGTGGTCATTTGTCATATGTACGTTTACATCATAGCCCTCTCTTTTCATTTGATTCTCATGTGTGGCCGATTTTCTGTATGATCTTGAAAATGCGGAGAATATTGGCAAATGAAGGATTTGTGGAAAAGTGAGGTGAGAAAGGTGAGAATGGTAGGGTTATCTCTTGTCTTTATGGCAATGGCAGAGCTAATAAGGGTATATGTTAAACTTGTATCTGATCCATGATTTTTCTTTCCTGTTCTTTACAGTGTGTTGAACAACTACCTGGTCTGGAAGGTGGTGTCCCTGTTGGCACCATATCTCAGTAAACCATTCCAGGACGCAGGGCACAAGATGACCCAGGTCCTGACTGGGAAGACCGAGAGAGAGGCCACCTGGAAGGAGTGCATCTCCGAGACAAACGAGGTCGCCGGATTCGCCCTGGGAGCCATGTTTGTGAGGGAAGCTTTTCACAACAGCAAGGCCAAGGTATGTGCAGCAGCTTTTAAAGTTTCTGTACATTAACATGGGTCTTCAAACTACTAGCATGATCGTTGAACTTGGAAAAGTGGTCTCTAGGTACAAGTGCAGTCCTCAGATCTAAGATGTGGTATCTTTTTCCAGCATTTTTTTTCATCAGCATGAAAGCTCATCAGTGTTGGTATAATCCATATTCAAGTTTTTAACTGTCAGTCAACATAACACATTTTGTTTTATCGTTAGTTACTGCTCACTGGTCCCTTGACCGGGGATGGTCGTGGGGGTGTTTTACCGCTGAGCGCACTGCCTACCTCCATCTTGTCCTATATAGAGGTGAGATGGTGGTGCCATCCTTACTGTAGTGCTAAGGCTAAAAGATAAATGTCTATGGGAAGTTAATGCTGATTGATTGCACACTTCCAGGCAGAAGAGATGATAGGGGAGGTGAAGGGAGCCTTCATCAGGAACCTGCCAAACCTACAGTGGATGGATGATGAAACAAGAAGGGCAGCTGAGGACAAGGTCAGATAGAAACAGCCATGATCAAAAGGATAGGCCTTTTTGTGCAGTTAAAACGTCTTTCTGTTTGTTTTTTAAGACTTATTAGCTATGTCTGTACAATGTCGTGATGACATTTTTCAATCTTACGAATTGATT
>NC_049992.1:11795433-11809110 GCF_000003815.2 Branchiostoma floridae | reverse complement strand
GCTTTATTATCTAGGTTTTGTAGGTATGTTTGTCTTTATTCCTGTGGGTCCACGTTACCAGCCAGTGTAATATGGCATTAATTATGTCCTATTTTATCTGTGCAGCTTGAACTGAGAGCTGATGACTACTTTGGGAACTATGTCCGATTTTTGGCTGTCGACGTCCTGAAAAACATGAAGAAATTGAGACAACCTGTGGACAGAAGGAAGTAAGTCGCACCAACTACACCTAAAAAATTGAAAGTCTTGTTATGAAAGTAGATAGTAGCTGTGTGTATATAATATTTCTGCATTCTGTAATTGTGCATGATATTCAAACATAGTGGCAGGTTAGAAAAATAGATCTACAAGGGTTTTTGTGAACTTGATAGCTATTATATTCTGCATAGTCGCATTTATGCAGGGTTGTAACATTGACTGTCATAAGTCCACCAGGTGCCATTATACTGCCACCTCAGAAAACATTGTTATAGAGGCCTTCTCAAGATTGTCTTGAACACTTAATGTTAAATATCTTAAATGTAATACAATTCATATATTTATGTGTTGAAGACAATCTTGAGAAGGCCTCTATAACAATGTTTTTTGAGGTGGCGGTATAATGGCACCTGGTGGAATTATGAGAGTGTATGTTACACATGTTTTGGAAGAGCCTATTCTTCATGCAGTTTCACACTCCTTGTGTACTCCAATTCATTTCCTGTTCCAGGAATTTGTCTTGATGAAATTGCCTCCGATCCCTCTGATCTGACCTATGCAGCCTCCAACAGTATCTAATCCGCTTTTCTAATTTTCTTCCACTACCAGATGGTCCATGACCCCACCTGAGGTCAACGCCTACTACTCGCCCAACAAGAATGAAATTGGTAAGTCTCTACAACCCCACAGTAAGAAGGGAGGGACGACTTAAACAAGGAGTAGGATTCTTCGGGTTTTTTTTGCTGTCAGAAATGACATGTCATTCTATGTCGCAAAATATCTTGGATTTGGATCAAAAATGGATTTTTCACTGGTTGGTAATGTTTTAAATACCAGTAGCACCAAAAACAAACTCTTTCTATCTTTCCAGTCTTCCCTGCAGGTATATTGCAGCCGCCATTTTATGACCCCAACAGCCCAAAGTAAGTGTATAACACCTTTGTGTACTATGTAATTGCTCTGATGTAAAATTCAGTTAGTTATTAGACAAAAAATTATCTGAAATTATTACATTTCACAGTCATGAACATATCACATTTTTGTTTCACAAACATAAACAACCCTGTTTACTTTTTAAAAAGGTCACTGAACTTTGGAGGCATAGGAGTGGTGATGGGACATGAATTGACTCATGGATTTGATGACTCAGGTAAAAACACTACCAGTTATTGTACATAATGTATTAAACAGTGTAAAACCTGGGCAAGTCTACTGTGCCTTTATTGCATTTGTTGCTCCATTACTTCAACCCTATATTTTTGTCTGTTACACAGTAATTGTTCTAGTCTGTTAAGACTGACTGACAGTATGTTCCATTCCTACACTTAATCTGACACTACAGTTACAACTCAGACAGCACTGATACACTATAGATTTCATCTGTTTCTTTTAAAATTTTTCACATCATATATTGGTTGCACAAATAAAGCATATATCCACAAAGATCTTTATGTTGTTGCTTTTTCATTATCTATAGGTCGTGAGTTTGATAAGTTTGGGAACCTGAAGCCTTGGTGGAACAACGTCTCAGTAGCAAAGTTCAAACAACAAGCTCAGTGTATGGTGGACCAGTACTCAGGGTATACCATTAATGGGGAACATGTGAGTAACATAGCTTCATTTTCCATATCCCAACAGTTACATTTGTAGCTTTTTGTCTGTTTGACCATCAATAATGTTGCTGTTTTGTTATTGGACAATATCAAGTTTTTACATTAAGTAACAAATTGGATTTTGTTTCTCAATAGAATTGTATTGCAGGTTGATATATAAAGATGTAGCTATAGCCTTGGTACACTTTTTGTTCCAAAGGACATCAATAATTATGATTATAAGTATCACATTCAGTTACAACTTTTATCAATGAACATGGGAAAAGTAGACTAGGTTTCTTTTGACAGAAAGGTCAGTAGAGAGGCATCACAGATTTTCATTAAGCTACCTTTAAATTTTTCCTTCCTTCAGGTTGATGGGAAACAAACATTAGGAGAGAACATTGCTGACAACGGTGGCTTGAAGTCTGCTTTTCACGTGAGTACAATGTATATATATATATATATATATATATATATATATATATATATATATATATATTCATATGGGCAGTAGTCTTAAATTATTCAGTAAGATATGCTGTTGTGGTGTTTGGCACACAGCTTCATGCTATTATCTTCCATTTAAACACCCTGGGATCATACTTATCTGAATCACATGTGATTTGACGTTACTATGGACCTGTTGACTAGCTGCCCCCTCCCCTACACAGGCATATGAAGACTGGAAGAGAAGAAATGGGGATGAGGTGCCTCTACCTGCTGTAGGGCTCAGTCACAACCAGCTTTTCTTTGTATCATTTGCTCAGGTAAGAATGAGTCAGCAATGATGCTTCTTCCTTTTTGCATATACACAGTTAATCCCTGCTAGCCTTGAATAAAAAATATTTGTTAATTTGGAAATAGTTTCATCAGGTTGGTAGATCTTGCTTTGAGCAGTCCTGCTACTTTCCTCATCCCAGTGCAGACTGGAGCCACTTAATACCTTAAATTTTGCAGCAATTTGATTTTTCGGTAGTTTTAAGTTCACAGAAGTCCTACATTTTGTATCACCACATGCAGTAATGTACAGTAATGGAAGCACCAGTGTTTTATGTTCACGAAGAAGCGGTCAACACAAAAAAACACACTTTAAGGCTTTTCATTATTAAGCGCAGCTGTCATAGTTTTGGGGGTTAGGTTACATCATCAGTCATCTTTTCCATTTCCTGTCAGTAAGTGACTGCAGATTGGCGGGATTTTTTTTAATACATTATTTCAATACATTATTGCCACTACAGGTATGGTGTGACCGCAGGACTGAACAGATGGCCCATGAGGCCTTGTTAACAGACACGCACAGCCCTGCAAAGTGGAGGTAAGAATTTGTGGATGAGTTACTTCGCTGTGCTACATATAGCCTCCATTGCAGTCTTCAAACAGGGCTGGTTTTTATTTAGAGGCATTACTTTTTAAACTTCTGTCCAATCCTGAAACTTAAATTTTCTTACCAACATTTAGTTAATGATTTCTTTATTGCTTAATTCTGAAATACAGCATGAAGTATCAAATAAATAGAACAAACCATATCATCATTTTGTCCTCATATAATGCAGGGTCATCGGTACTCTGTCCAACTCCAAGGACTTTGCCAGGGCCTTCAACTGTCCAGTGGGAAGTACCATGAACCCAAAAGACAAGTGTGAAGTCTGGTAACATTTACACTTACAGCATAGGATGTATCATAACTGCCAAGACATGAAGATATGGAACAATTCTGGAGTGCTATACTGGATGTACTTAATCAGTGTTGATAATGTTCCTACTGAGGATGTTTAAGCCCTTTCCTACAAAGATGTGAGTCAAAGCTGAGAGGCATTGATGATAATTAGGACCCAGAAGGAAATTTACCAGGTGAGACCACTAACACAGTTTGCTGGCCAAGCTGCAGTTTAAACAAAGTAAGGTTTATCCCAGCACCTTCTTGGAAGCCACTTGTATGTAACGCTAGTCCACTTTTATCCCCAAGGCAACCTGTATCCGTTAGGCCACAGCAAGTAAATTTTATGGATGACATCAGTGCGCGCATTAATTTTCGCCTGATTTCAGAAAAAAACAAGAATTTTTTTCTTCTGCAGGGATGGTCAACATGGCGATAAAGTACCAAATGAGCAAATATATTGTGTTGTCGCCTAATAATTGTACTTGTAGAAGTGACACTTGCTAGGTACCCAGGACTGTAGTTGTAGAAATGAAACTTATTGGATAGTTGTAAAAGTAACACCAATATGGAAAGTATGAGTGTGGTTACCAACTTTGTTGGTGATTCCAAGCTACCACACTAGTGTCACTTTTACCACACCAGTACATGTCTTAAATACATGAATGAATGCCTCTGTGGCTCTGAAGCCATGTTTTGTCCCTTTAATTCTTGTTACAACAGTCATCACAACTTTATGGTGCCTATTTTGGAAAATGTAGCCATCTTGTTTTTTTCGCCCATCTTGTTTTTTTTTCGCCCTATCGCACTATTTTGGCAGTCTGTAGAGGATGTCATCCATAAAATTTACTTGCTGTGGCCTTATATTTAAAACATTTTTTTTAGGGATATGAAGTTGACGGACATTGGTTTAAAACTGCAGTATTTTGAAAATATTACAATTTGAAGCCACCTGATATGTAAACTTGATATCCCTGAATACCCAGTTTTCAATACAAGTAACAACAGATGTAGGTTACCCTGCAGATAAAGGTGAAGTAACGTTAAGTGTGCCATAAGGCATGCTGTAGCAGGTAGGGTTTTAAAGTGCAGGTGACACCAATGATACCAAAATACATTCAACCACGATAAGTGTGATTCAATGAACATAGACGTTTTTACAAAATATAACGCTGGTTCACCTTTATCCGCAGGGTAGCCTAAATCCGTTGTATTCAAAATTTTAGTATCTAGGGATGGATGGTTTGCAATGAATTCGAAATATTGCAGTTAGAACCACAGTCCGAAGTACTTAGGGATTTCAAGTTGAGGATTTCAAATACAACGGATATAGGTTACCCTGCGAATAAAGGTGAACTAGTGTTACATCCCTCTAATGGTACATGGAAACTTAGAAATCAAACTTTCAGTTCTTGATTCCTGCCACCAAATTATCAGATTAAATTCTGGTAATGATGTCACAGTGATGGGAGCCCATTTGGAATCTGGCATTGGGTCTCACAAAAATGTTATTATTAATACAAGCAGTGGAAAAATTTGTGTCGTCTGGCTCCATGGTAATGATAATGACTAATTTATTAATTGATCAGGAGATAACAAAATGAATGTCCTCTCCTAGCCACAAAACTGAAGTAGAGGCATAGAATATACACATTGCAAAATGTACATTGCTCAACATAACAAAGTTAACTGAAATAACTGATTTGCATATAGCTACAATTATGCACAAAAACAAAAAACTCATTATAGATCAATTTTCAATGTGCAAATACTATTTGAGTTAAAGTTACAATCATACCAGTGGCAGTTGTCCACAAAAGTGTACCCATATGGTGCCATATGGATGGAACAGAATAAGCAACACATGTATATAGCTGTCTGTTCTATGATTGTGTCATAACATTTAATGTGATTGGGAAACTTATGTGCACCAAGAATAAACTAGATCTTTAACCTACAGAGACTATATAATCAGACAGAAGAAAGAGTTGAATCTATTTAAAACCAGAGAATATCAGAATATATTTGTTGTGTAGATGCCTATCGTTGAGTGTGCCTTTCTGATCACAATGTCCAGCTGAATAGTAGTGCTGTATGGTAGTATGAACAAAGCGTTACTGTAACAGGAAAATAGGACTTAAGTCCTATTCTTACCCGTAGGCATTTTTGTTACAAAGTTAGACTGGAACAATGTCTTAGATATATCCATGTACCAAATTCAATGTAATTAACACTACTTAATTGGTAAATGTTTTTTATCATTGCATCTTAGCCCAGCAAAATGAATGGGGCAATCTTTATGCTGCATTATGTTACAGGAAACTTTTTTTAGACTGTTAGACTGCCTCAAATTGTGATGCTATAAATGATAGTATATTACAATTTTTATGAGAAAAAGTACTGGAAAATCTTCAACTTTGTGTACATAAAAGATGTTCAGTTTTCTTAGAGATCATACAAAAGGGGCCTTGAATAGGAGTAATATTTGTATCCTACACTTTCTATTCTGTTTAACAGGAGTGCATGTTTCACAGACCTGGTGCAAAAACAACATTGATATAGTGGCAACAATATAGTGGCAATCAGAGCTTTCATACACAGTGATGTGATACATAGATCCCATCCTTCAATATTGACAAATAGTAATCATTGATTTCATAGGAGAAGCCAATCTACAAAAAACAGCTACATTCATTGCAATTACTTTGGACTTCTCCCAGGGCTTTAGCCAGCTCGAGATTTTTTTCCGTCAGCCAATTCCCACTGACGGAAAATTCCTGTCAAGAATCTTTTTTTTTCCGTCATCGCGTAAAAATTTCCGTCATTGACTGCAAAAATGTCTACCTCGTCCGATATAAATGTTGTCATTGGGAGAAAATATGACACCACGCTGACGTTTTGTAATAATGTGAACAGTAAAACATCGTTTCTTTGCGTTTTCCCCGCAAAAACACGGCGCTAAAATCAACTCGCGGGGTATGCAAATCTAACATTACATATTCTCAATACGCACTGTTGATTGGTTGATCGTAACATCTGGAGGGGCGTCTCCTCAGATCCCGCGCTCTGATTGGTAAAGCTATGGATACCGACCCACGATGCACCGCGCGCACCAGCGTTCAAATATTTTATTTGTTTGAAAATGTTACATTTGTAAAGGCAGGAGAACGCTATATTCTTCTATTACACGACAATTTTCTAGTTAAGAACACAATTAGTCAAAGACTCTTTTGAGAAAACATGCATTCATATACGGATTTATGGTGCATTTGGGGGGATTTTGGCGTTCAATTAACCCGGAAGTGTGCCAACAACAACGTGGCGTGGGTATCTCATCTGTGTCGCTGCAAAATAATTTAGCGTTTTCTCGTCAAAACAAAAACAAAATTCCCGCTGAAGAGAACCGTGCAACATTTTAGATCCTAAAGATTATGTTTTTGATCAAACTATTTGTGGATAGCATGATGTGCCGGTTCTTTTAGCTGCGACTGGCACCTTGCGTTGTCGCAAGCGGCGCGGCTGGGCGAGCGAAAATAATTTGTACGGCCAGCCCCGGCACGCTAGCGTACAAGTTAGGTTTTGATGAGTGTCAAGATTCCAAACAAAGTTCGTAGAATGCACTGTTCTTGGAGTGAGACCTGGAAAAACGGGTTTTTAATGAGATTATCGTATGCGAAAGGGTGCCGACACACAATCGTCAACAATCATGACAATAGCAAAACAAACAGTGTGTGGCTTTCCGACAATGGGCTGTCCGGGCGTCCCCAAGCCGTAGCTTCCCTCTTTTCAACTTGGCCTCCTTGCTTCAATCAACGATTTTTTTCCGTCAAGGTTGACGGATTGGTTGAATTTTTTTTCCGTCACACGCAGCAAATTTCCGTCAATTGACGGAAAAACGGACGCTGGCTAAAGCCCTGACTTCTCCTCATGTATGTGTATATAAAGAAATATCTATATGCCAGAAATTAGGTGTATTTTGGAGATGTACAGCAAACTATGTATTATTGTTACACACTTTCACACTTATAAGGGAAAGTTCTTCTGGTGACTATTGTAAGTTTGTTGAGCCAGAGTGCTCTTTTGGACACTACATATCAGGTCTACAGGTGAAGAAACATTTAATGAGGCTTATGGATTCAATTCTAGTTGGATGTAGCAAGTTACAAATGACTGTATTATCAGCGGTTTTCTTTGCTCTGTGTTGCTCTGTTATAAGATGTGAAAAGACTTAAATTGCCCATACCAACAGACCAAAACAAAATCTACATCACTGGCTGCTATTCTATGAAAGCCATCTATTCTTGGAGCTGAAATTAAGTGCAAGTCAAAGTCTTTGAAAAAACTCAATGTGCATGATAGATATATCAAATGCAACATTTAAGGTAGAGTTGTAATATTTCATGCTAATATAGAGTTGTAATAGTCTATTTGAATACAGAGTCTTACCAAGAACTTTTTGCAAGTGAAGACATATGAGTGCTTTCATGAAAATCTTTTTTTTTTTAAAGATAACTTATCAGGTACAAAGATACACATTTGATAGTGTGGCCATTGCCACAGAAGATTCAGTATTCTACATAGTTAGAATGTGCTATCGTGTCTTAGGCCCTGGTACATTTCTGAACAGGTATGAAAGATCATAGTTATGCTTGTATGGATTTTTGTAGAGGCATTTTTTATAACATCCACACCTCTACACAACAGATTGTAACATTATCTACATATGTGATATGTAATGTAAATTTGTTACTAGTATATTGTGATAGTTTTCAGTAAAAGCTGTTATATAGGTAACTTCAGAAGGTATTGTGAATATCCAATGTGAAAGATTGCATATTGGCAAGACTACAAATTGATCATGATATGATTTTGATATCAATGTTGTCAACTGATATGGCCTTAGAGTTCTTCAAGATGAATTGATTTCCTTAAGCTAAATGTAGTGTAACATCACAAAGTTTGTTGTAAGACTTTTAGGGAACAAAAAAACAATGGCATAACATGTTTGGTAGAGTAAACACATCTTTTTGAAATGGTATTGAGAACTGAGTACTTAATAATATGTATACAGTGAAATTTGATGTATTTTGCGATATGAACCTTGTAGAGATGTAAAATGTGAGCTAAGGTGTCGCTTCTATGTAAATCGGACACAACACTGAATATAAAACTTTTTTGCTATTTTTTGCCTCTTTGTTGTTCATGCTGGTGAGGTTTGTGGTTTAGTTGTAATTAGATGTTTTTCAGTCAAAAGAGTTTTTTGTAAGAAAAGAGATGACAAGAAATTTTGGATGTAAATCAACAGATGAGATGAGCCTTTAATTCCTTTTTTTCACATTTGAAAAATACAACAAATAGCTTCTTTTTTTAAATTCCAATTGACGCAAATTGGAAGTTACATTTCCATCTATAAGCAAAGAGAATGAAGTGAAATCCATAATATATGGACTAATTGTTATATGTACACAAAAGGAGTCCTCCCAAGGAACAATAAAGGGTTAATACTCTATGGCAGAAACAAATGACACAGCTCTGGTAGCAAACAAATATACTTTTTTCTGACTCCTGCTATTTGCCCTGAACAAAGCTGCCTCATAACTTACGTTCTTACAGTCATATACAGGGGAAAATCATGACTTGATACTAAGTATTGCAAAGGTTTTTATGCTTCTATGGACAGGAAATTTCAAATACAAATATTTCATGAAGACATAATTTTTTAAGTTCCAGGTCTTAGCTTCCAATTCACGAGTCCCTCAGAGTGGAGTTTTCTCCACAGAATTTTCTCATTGGGGTAGCTGTGTGAGCTGGGTTCGTTCATGGCATCCTCAACCTTCTGGCCGTCATAGTAATGTAGGGGGAAACGGGGATCGAACCCGAACCCATACATGTCGACCTGCGGAGATGCAAAGAAGTTACGATATGACAATCACAAAGGGCAAACGTAAACAGATGAATTGGTGTTTGATCATAATCGTGACCAACAAAAGCTCACCCGTATTGACTTCTCAACCCAATAAACTGAACATTGATTGACACACTTTGTTGGATGGTAGACTGGGTCTTTCCTTGGTGCTGAATGCATCACTATGGGCTAGCCCTGAGCTTAGAATAGAGATATTTTGACAGTTCCAAATGAATCCATGTTTTTCCTCGTGCATCCAGGAATAACCATTGTAGAAAGGTACCGATTGATTAATCGTCATTTGCTCTCGTTTTTACAGTCAATGCATATGTATGTATCAATTAAGTTGTTAGTGATAGTTGTTAGGTTAAGTTAAGATGGATGTTTTACAGGTAGGGATGCTGTATGTGTACACGACAAGGTGTTTATGTATGTTGGAAAAGTCAGGAGGATGTTTTACTGATAGGGATACTGTATTGACCTCCTACCTGATCACATAAGTGAATGGCCATGAGGATGACCATCGTGCCGGTAGTGGGCCGACTTGAGGTGGAGTTCAGGAACCTCTCGTGCACGTAGCGGAAGAAGTGGGGATGTACGATCATCATGTTACCCTGCTTGTACTTCGGAGCAGGCATAGACCTACAAGAAGAGACCACCTTACATACACGTACAAATATACTCCTAATTTGCTGTTAGCATTGTGTCGTGGACTCGTGATAGAAACATTGCAATGTGTAATTTGTTTCTACTATGCTGTCTACATGATGGAATTTGTGTGGAAGAATTAACACTAAATTCACAGAAAGCATAAAATTTAGAGGATTGGAATAAATTTGAGAGGATCCCACATATCAGTTTTTTTTATCTTTGATACATCTACAAGTAGATTGATTTGAAATGACGCGTCAAGCTGCGGGTAACGCCAGTCTTCTGAAATGTTCAAAACAAAACATTAATCAGTTTTGCTCTCGAGCTATAGGCTGCAGAAACCAGACCTGTCTACAAGCATTCGAATGGGATTTTGGTTGATCTGAGATCACGTTTTGAGTGTTAATACATGCAACAAACAGCTTGCTTTTTCTGATTGATTTTTAGTGACGTTTGATAAAGGTATGAGCCTGCAAATATAGACCCGTTCTAACGTGGCCTCTTTGCGGCATCTTGATTTTTTCACAGAACAGTCGAGAGTCAAACTGCACGAAGATTCCAGTACGCTATATATGTGCCTGTCCTTGGTGCTGAATGTGTCATCACCAGCACTTCGGGTGTTGTGAGTAGTATTGAAAATCACCTATAAACCTCTCTTCTACCACTCAAAATGGCATAGTCGCTTTTTCCTGTATGTATAAGTTTTTTTTCCAAAATATGCCTTTTCTAACCGATGACGGCTTTTTCGCTGTGGCTAAATGATATGTTATTGTGCTTCACATGCAGTAAGCGAGGTATACCAAAACTTCCTCAAATCTAATAGACCATGTCAAAAGCAGACCAATTCCTGAAGACAAACACAGAGATTGTAGTCAACGACCGACGCTTCTGAACATTCTGCGTCACGGAAGTAAAGTGCTGTGAAAATAAACTCATCCTCACAAAACAAATTTACCAGAAGCTGACTTTGGGTGGCTGCTTTCCCTCCAAAACATGTTTCAGCCACAGAATGTCATATCTCTTGAAGACCATAAAAAGCATCTTTGTTTCGTCCTGCAGTAAAAAGATGTATTCTTGCCACAAAATACAGGTTCCAAACTTTGGAAAAGCAGCAAAGACGAGAGGGTGCATGGGAAGGTTCAGAGCGAGGCCACCGCGGTTTAGGTCTAGCCACTATTTTGACTGTGCATCTAAACTTTCTACTATATACATGAAGTTTGTGAAGGCCAGTCAGTCAAACGGGGATGTTCTGGTATTCCTAACATGTTACTTATCACAAAAGTCTTGGATAATTATGCAAAATGTCATGCAAATGTCAAGACATTTCTTAACTCTGTAAGAAGAGCGAAATTTCATTCAGATCAATTGATCACCCGGAATCTGAGAAAGTTCTTGATAAGATTCTACAAATTTTATCATTGGCACATACTGTACCTCATTGAATATTAGTCAAATATAATTTGAATGAATGATTCCATTGTACCATTTGTATCATATCGATTTCACAGAAGTCAGTATTTCTACTTATCTGAGTGCCAACACTATCCGTGATAATTAAATCGACCCAGCCATACCCAAGAAAGATCTTTCAAGTGGTCATGGTTCAGCCGATATAATATGAACGAACAGAGTCGTTCGCCTGACTGGATAGAATGTGGCTTTATCGCGGTCTGCTGTATGATGTCTTGTTTACTTCCTGATTGACATTTCAACTCCATTTGCATGAAAGTTTTGTCGTCGTCGGGATCACTGTTGTTCTCTCAAATGCAGATCAAAGTCAATGTCAATCAAGAATAAAACATGACATCTGCGTGACCGCAATAAGGCAGAGCGTTTCTAATCTCACCAACACATTCCAGGTTTTATATTCTCATAGCAGAAGTCGTTTGGATGCCATCCTTTCAGCACGTCACCGAGCCATTCTGCATCGAAGCTCTTGAAAATCATCATCATCATTTTCGTCTCGTCCTGTCAGGGGTTCCGAAATCATGAATAATCAGAAAATGTGATTTTTGGTGAGTTGATCACTTTTTTTTCTCATTAGAATTAGTTGTTTGTGTGGAAATCAGAGCCGTTGAAGATACCAGGCATAATTGTGTAATGAACATTAATTGTAATTTTAGACAATTAAAATGTCTAAAATTACAGTTGTCTTCTGGTGGGGTGGGCTGAAAATGTTTATCTAGTACTTTTGCTTTTGGTAACGTACAAAACTGGTTCAAATCAGTTTTAGCGCCATGTGCTTCGACATACTTCAACAACTCTGTTCGGAGCACATCCCATTTTGTTTTCTAACGGACAAATTTCTCACCGACAATACGTCTTTCCCCAACGGTTGGCGCAGATTGTGTCGGGCTCTCTGCCCTGTAACGTACTACGGAGCCATTTGACGTGGTAGTCGCTGAACATCATCATCATCATTAGGGTGACGTCCTGGTATGAATGATGAGATAGTGGTGAAATGGGAACTATGATGAGAGAGTGGGAACAAATGAAAAGGTACACACAAATACGCTTCATCTTAAAGGAATGATGAAGCATATTTAATGTACAAAGGTAAGACATGAGATGATGGAATGAAGAATGACGTGATGGAATGGAATGGAGGATGGATGATCTAGATATGTCTACTGGCGGTTGTTGCTTAGCGGGCATGAAAAAGCACCAGCATTCATTGTTGTGACACAACCGATGATAAACAGATTACAACAATTAAAAATGCCAACCAGTTAGTGATATGAGTCTTTCATATTAACCTTCCGATAATGATCGGCGAATAATATAAGATAGCACTCAATGTATCCTCACTAACTTAGCCAGTCAAAAACTCGATAGCGACCTATCTATTGCAAATGAACTAACGTTATAATATCCCTGTCACATTACGCGAAAATCGATCGGACGACGATTCTGCGGCAATCGCCAGAGCCTCGCTTATAATAATAACTTTATTACAGAACAATTGTACAAGGTACTAAGTATGGCTTGTATGTGACAGGGACGGTTTTCAAGTGAAAAATACGCGCAATCCTCTGTAGATATTAAATATGGCCGTCCTTCCATCGATACGCCCGAAGATCGTGGATAATGTGACAGGGGTATGACCACCAGGTAATTTGTCATTATTGCAGAGAACACACTGACTGATGAACTTACGTCGAACTTGTTGTCCCGTCCGAAGTTGATCCTGTTGACCACGGATTCCGGGAAGAAGCCGTAAAATGACGACTTGTTACCGACGTCGTTCACGTACTGTTTCCCGGTCAAGGCCACGTTCACCCTGTGGAGACCGAGACAAAGGAACATCTTATCCACGGAGCTTCGTGTAAGAAAGTACAATTCTAGATACTGGCGATCGTATTAAACATTCCTGCTGTAGCTATCACAATTATACCATAATCCACAGTTTTTAGCAAGTTTGATAGGGCTATTCTGTCTAGCGACTACATTATTCTTGTAAAATCATCATATGAGGATTGTCTAGGTTCCATGAAATCACGACTATTCGTCAAATGACCCCCTTCCCGAGTCCTTCCAGATTTAATTAAATCGTAGCCTTCTTGCAACAAAATACTATTTTAGATTGTAAAAAAACACTTTACCTGAAGACATAGTCATGACTGTCGATCTCTGCCCCCTTCCCTGCAGACTTGAGTTCCCACCAGTCCCGG
>NC_049992.1:11787646-11792681 GCF_000003815.2 Branchiostoma floridae | reverse complement strand
TCGATCGGACGACGAGTCTGCGAGCTCTAAATCATGAAGAGGCATGACTCTGACGGGAAGGGGGAACTCTGCCATTTCTTCGTCGGCATCAGGGTCATGCCTCATAATTTAGAGCTCGCAGACTCGTCGTCCAATGGATTTTCGCTACATGTGAGGGGGGTATAAGTAAAAGGTGGGGAGGTGATCTTGGGACTAGAGTTGTTACTGAAGAATCTAAAGGTTCTGCATTCGCATCCCTAGCGGGCCCCAGCGTAATGACATTGGGATAGGCTTGAGACAGGTGAAAATGAGTGCCTAGATTTGAGATGCCCTCTGTGATGTGACGTAAGGCTTAAAGCCGGAAGTTTGAGGAGAGCCACAATTTGAGCACGTCAAAGTCCGGAAAGAGTACGGTTCCGTCACCATGTGAGTGGGCCAAACCTTACAGCCCTGCCTTACGCAGCTTGTTCATGTTGTACTAAATATTTTTTTGCGATGGTTTACCGGTTTTTAGAAATATATAGCTCTAGTTGAAAAATTGACCATTAAAATCAAATTTTACATTGTTTTTATAAATGCTATAAAATCATGAGATAGCATTTATAAAAACAATTCCTATATGAAAGGGGTTTTACTTACCGACGGTTTATAGTTCTTGTCCAGAATGTATGGTTTAAAAGGGCCCAACTGCTCCAAGTGTTCTATCTTTTCCGTCATCTCTGCTACGGTTGGTGTTGGTTTATTCCACAGCGTTCCGTTTAATATGGCTTCTAATGAGGCGAAGTCTACTCTACCTTTATCACTCAGCACCTTCAACATCTTAGTCATTATAATCTTCCTTTCTTCTTCGTTTGCGTTTCCCAAAAGATTGTGTTCCTCCATGATTGTTATAAGGTCCACCAGTGTGCGGAAACGGTCCTTAGTGTTTGGTTTAGCAGTAGTCGTGGGGCTTGTAACTGCCATGGTTTTTGGGGGACCTTTCATAAGTTTCGACGTTGTTTTCGACATCTGGGTCTGAGTTTCTTTCCCCAACTTTGTAATTATTTTTCGTTGTCTAATGTTGGTGTTTGCAGCAAATGCTGGGATGTCCGTGTCAGTGTAAATAACCCTAAAACGAAAAAAATATAATTAAGGAAGTAAACAAGTGAATTAAGAATATAACTGTTACCATAAGCGCACAAGTACCTTACTGAAAGTCCTGTCACAGCTACACATGCATGTTATGTCACGAGGAATTGATGAAAAGAGAGTTTCGTCATTCAAACCTAATAAGACCTACGCTAATCTAAATATTCTGTAATTCAAATATTCTGGAATGATGGCAAATATTTAAAGTCATCAAGTCTTTTGACACATCCGGGATAAACAAATCTGTTCAAGATAAAGGTGGCCTGACTAGCAACGATCATTACAAGGAAGCACTGGTTCAAACTAACATTAGCCAATCGTACAATATGGGTATATTCTATGATAACATTAACAACCTGTTGGAAAGTCTAGATACACATGTACAGCATGTTTGGCTTACCTTCTATCCGGCAAGTTGCGTCCAGTTTCCATAACCCTGCCGTACAGTGCCAATAGCAGGACCACCAGGAACACGATGGCTCCCGTCCAGAAAACCTGCTGCGTTCTCATCCTTCTGGAAATCTTGGTGAAAAATAACGACTTTAAAATTTCGTGGGTATACAGTTCACTTCTCTACCGACGACAAAAGTACAACAAGGCCAAGGCTCGGTAAAACATGACCGCCCCTTTTTACGTCAAACGTCATCTACCAACTTGCCGACATTTAGAAATAAAGGGACAGTTCATTCTACGTTTATATAGGGACGTGATCTTTTCAATAGCAAAGCGTTATATGATATATTCACGGATTGATGGAGCAAACTAATGTGACGGGGCTAGGCTGTCAAGTTGGCACAAGAGGCACTTCCCGTAACGATTTACATTTTCGTCTGATTATGACGTCATAATCCCTTCCGAGACATCAGGTGGTTCCCCCCAGATTTGGTATGTAGCCTTTTATGTCCTTATCAGTGGTGAGAAGGAAATAATTACCTGCGATAGGGGTGCAGCACAATGTCGTCAGTCACGACGATGGTGGACTTCAGTCAGAGGTACCCCATGTGGTGTGCCCTGTGGGTCAGGTGGGCGTTATGAGGGCACCTTAGTTACACTATGTACACGTCTGGGACAAGATTTCATCATCGGAAACGTCAATGGCACAGTTTATTCCATGCAGAAGCGAGCTTTCTTTCGTGTCACAGCTACACGGCAGTCTTGTTCTAAAGGTGCGATTTTTACGATGACATCTAAATTCGTTTAGCCAAATGTAAGGCAACAAAGCAAGAACACAACAGGTTGACAACAGAAGTATATACTATCACTTGGTAGTATGCGTCATTGAAGAACAGAATCCTGTAAGGTGTGGGGATTTCTTCATGTAATGCACTAGTAATATATATGATGGCACTGCGGTCCGTTTCGCCATTCCATTGTATCGACAAGAATTATGAGTTGTTTGTTATGAGATAAGATATCGAGATGCATTCCTTCAAACAGGCGTGAGTGCCCTGGACTCCAAACTTCAGGAATATCCAATACACGAAAACTATTTAATAATCTCCGTTTGATAAATATGTCGTTCATACATGGACGTCAATGGCAACTGATTTATTTGTTGTCACCAAATATTCAACATTTACAACACAACGATTTCAGTTCAGTGGTTGCATCAGAAGCAAGTCTCAGTTCGCACCCCCAAAAAACTCGACAAACAAGTAAGAAAAATGTACACTAATTTTTCCATATGTACATTACTTTTGAGCATAATGAATGCCATGAAAGCTAAAGCCGATCGGCTTGATGAATAAAATACAAAAACTATAGACATATGATAACACTAGTTCCGTCGTTATGGTATGCAACTGACAATCACCAAGGCAACGGAATGCTTGGATCTTTAAGTGGAAGGGTCCTCTCAGATAAATTCCTTCTTAAAGCTATCGACACACATTGATTAAGACGACATGAAAACAAAATTCCTACGCACATGGGTAGCTTCGTGGATTTAAGTTTTTCTAGGAAGAGTCGTGAGTAGAGACGAAAACAAAGGTGTCCCTTAGTTTCCTTGTTAGATACACTGACGTCAGTTGTCATTGTTCTGACGGCACTGCTGTTAAAAATCTTCACGAAAGTTTGGAAATATCCGCGGGGTAGAAGGTAGCAACCAATTACTTGGCAATTTAGCATCCGTACGCAAACACTGTGGCAATTGCGTTTGGGGCTATACAAAGCTCCGTTATGTTTACACGGCTTGCTGCAAACTGCCAACAATCGTACGCGTGTGCAAACCTTTTCCTACCTGAAGTTATTTCAAGACATGCTTACCTGGTATGGTTGGGATCTATAGGAAGGTCTTGTCCAAGGTTCTTTTAGAAACGCACTCTTAGACCAGCTAGGCTCAAAATAGTTCTGTTCACAGTTAATCGCCTTCGCTAGCTGAGCTTTCCGACGTGGCAAGGATCGCCAGCTGCGTCAGAGGATCCGGGACTTTAGCAAGAAGTCAAACAAGACGAACGATTATCCTTTGTTCTTTACACTGAGCCTGGACCACTACAGACTTTAGTGTAGTCCGGAGGCTGCAACAGCTGTATACAGAGTCGAATATTTCAAACCGTAAAACGGTCACCAGAATGGGGAAACAACTTTTGAAGTTCACTTCTAATTCGTAGAATGATAGCAATGATTCGACTGCAAGATATGCCTCAAACATTATATAAGAAACTTCTGCATATCATATAATCTACCTTCCTATTAGTAGTCATTCCGGATTTGAATTGATTTTATGTCGCAGTTGCTATGGCATTGACAAATTTATGCACCATAGATTTCCCATTGAGAGAGGTTCTACACGTCATGACTTCGAAACCATTTTTCTAATAAAAATAGATGCTTTTCACGCTTCTTGTCTGTTCCAAAACAATGATGATGTGTGTAATGGTCACGTCACCATCGCAAAACCTTGTAATCTATACAGCTAAAACAAGGTTCAGTAAACACACTTCAGACTAATGGATGTTGTACATTTGGCGTGGAAAAATAGCGAAAACGGGCGGGCCAGACTGTTGCAATGTCGGTAGGATTTGATGGTCTTATATACGCTTGATTCTAGTCTGTTCCCAAACCTTTTTCGAGTCAGATGATCTAATATATATTAGATGCTGTGAACTCTAATCAATATCAAAAGACAAAGAAGAAGCAGACAGACGACATCCGAATTAACAAGAGAGTTAAGCTGTTGCGTCATACACTGAAAGAGCAAACATAACGTTGATCGATTCGACTTTGACCTTCAGTAACCTTGTGAAATGCTGGAAATCACTTGACTCATAAATGATACTAGTAACTGATCTAGGAAGCTACCATTTGTAACTGGTTATAGCTGCTCCGAAAATTAATAGCAAACAGCACTGAAGAGTTCCGAAGGTGACCCCAAAACTAAACATCGTTAAACACGACAACTAATATGGTTGTGTGGAAGAGCGACCAGGAAACATTCTGACGTTAAAACTCAAGTCCACTTGACCACTTTTTAGTCATACATTTCCACATACAGGGCGCTGTACTTTTGATCATTTGTTAAGTTGGCTCCATATAGCTCAAAAGTGGCAAAAAGTGCAGTCTCGTGGGAGGTTAACGTCGTGGCACTGTAACATGTGTTGAGAGCAGCTTGAAAACTATATCTGCCTTAAGGTATCTCGGTTGGCTAAATTGGCATTTTGACCCTCCACTGTTTTCTTATTAATGAATCAAGAAAGAATGGAGCCATAACGAATGTTGATAGATGGGCATTAAAGAATTCTAAATCTTATTTTTTGGGGGCCAAATTGATGACGTCATCATTTTTATTACCTCTGATATTATTTTTTTCTATGACAAAATACAGCACTTTGGTACATACCATTGTAATGAAACTTCGTTTTTCGTTGCATAATGATGGAAGCTACAAACGTAGTGTTGCGCAAACCGGATATCTACTAACGATCTGTAG
>NC_049992.1:11773293-11787546 GCF_000003815.2 Branchiostoma floridae | reverse complement strand
ATCAGATTTAGAATTCTCTAATGCCCATCTATCAATATTCGTTACGGCTCCATTCTTTCTTAATTTATTAATAAGAAAACAGTGGAAGGTCAAAATGTCAATTTAGCCAACCGAGATACCTTAAGGAATTAAGGGAAACGACAATCAGCCAATAAAACAATCAAACATTCACTGTCAAACAAGTAATATAAAACACGCATATTAACTTTGAGAGAGATTAGTTCCAAAAATCAGATTTACAAAATATCAAGCACTGTCTGAAGCAGATCACTTCCATACACTTTCGCGTGTTTTCAATAACCCTCAAATTAACTCCATAGTTCTTGAAAACTTCATATCGGTGCTCGAATACAATCAAGCTTCCTGTGACGCACGCAACATCAAAGCACCACTGTGCTGTGCTGCTCGTTGAGTGTCATTTTGTCGTCGAGCATGCTGAATAGGGCCTTCACATTGAAACCGAATTAGCAGATATCAAGCAGATCATGCCGGAATGAAGTATTTGCAAAATTCGTGCCACATTCGGGGTAATTCCCAGGAATAGAAAATAATTTTCATTCTGACGGCAAGTTCCGGCTCATTCTTGCTCTCGTGTGAAGGGGCCTTTAAGCAGCTGGTGTGTTACGCCGAAGGGCGGTTATACCGGCTATATAGATACAGAAGCAGTCCACTCCATGGTCACTGGGTAGTAAAAAGAACAGGAACAATCGAGTCAGGGCAACGTTACTTTACCTGGGTACGTTCGCACATGTAAACAAAATGGAATACAATGTAGATCGGAGTCACGCATTTGGAGACCGCAATAAGCTAATGATAATAAAGAGACGCACTGATTTTCTGTATCCAGCGTGCAATCTTAAGGCACAGGGGGAGCCACGGTTTCATTTTTGATTAGCAGGATCTACATTTGCATGTTTCACAATAAATGATCAAGTTCCTGGTTGAATCTATGCTTTCTAAATGTCTTTCCAGAACAACTACACTACACATTTAATAGCTCTGTACACATACTTATCGATGATACAGGGCAGCTTCTTTGCCTCGTTGGCGGCTCTATACCGATTCACGCATGGAGCGCGACCAACCAAGCAGCCAGGTTAACGTTACCAAGGCGAGGTGTATGGATAAAAAAGCGGTCCTTCAGCAGTTGATTAAAGGACATTAACGTAAGGCAACACGCTTGTAGTATTTCATTGTCATTTTTGACCGCTACATGTCGGTTTTGATCCATGATGATTTTTTCTACATATTCTGTTTTTACATTGCCATGGGCCTTCAAGCACATTTCTTTAACTGCTATTTGTGGGGAAAGTCTTTAGACCCGCATATGTCAGGAAGTTCACATTAGAAGGCACCTGGCAGTTACAACATTTCACCTGAAGCCATCAAGCGTAGACACTGGCCCTACTTCAGCAACATGCTCTTTATAAGCTACTTTGCCTGTACTAGAAGGAATTTTCGAAGGGCCTTTCCCAAGGATATGCATGATGCCACTTCGGTAACGCTGATAGTCAGGAAGTAATGGTTTTGAAATGGGCAGAAAACATAGTTACGTATAAAGAATACCTAACTCATTAACTTCCATTTAAAGGAGTATGCAATGTAAAGTGCATATATATGGTCAAAACACAAAGAGTCGTTTAATAGTATGCCTTTTATTTCATGGTTTGGTACCAAATACCCGAGAAAACTCTTCAAATATAATTTGCATTTCATAATATAACAATTCTCAAACTTGCTCTTCAAGGTCTTTATTTGAAAATTCAATTTTTCATCAACTTGATACATGAATCTGTTTCTTCTTTGTCTCAAAATAGTATCAATTCTTGTTTCTTCCATTGAAAAACTACCCTGTCAAATTTCAGCACGAAGTTTAGTGATTCAGAAATAAAACTTCAACAGAAATAAGAGGTAGCAACTGTCTACAATGGCATATTATGATATCATAATACATGGAGCAAATTGTCTGACCAATGAAAGTATTGTCCAATTGCAATAGGCTCTTTACACTATGTAACAATTAAACTAAATAAAGGCCCACAACAACATAAGCTGGATAGGGAGAGATGCTCTATTCTCAAGCCAAGCTTGATATCTATGCTGATACTATAAGTTAGAAGCTTTGTGCATGATATATTTACATCAACATTATAGATGTTACATAATTTGTATTCACAATATACAGATCATCATCATCATGTTGATGAGTGATGATATATACTAAGAAAAATGTAGGAATATACATGACAATGCATGGCCTTGATCCTTAGCTTTAATAACATGTACATAACACAGCTGACAATGCTTTTTTATGTGTTGAAGTGTAACTCTATGCCTTCTTTGTACATTTGTATTACACTCAATATACACAATTTATCTGATTGACAAGCTAACATGAAATATATAGCAGCTTGCTACAGAATCCTGTCAGTACTTAAACTGTAAGTACATTTCAACAAGTTACCTGTTAAAGAGTTACTGAAATGAGATTTCCTCTATCTTTCACATGCGACATGCCATTGATGGCTATAGAGGTAGTCAGGTAGGCTCTAGAGGTAATATGGGTACTATCCTCAGGACCTGGCTGGTTTTCTCTGTACTTCTGGAGCACATATGTTCAGATGGTCTGAGTCTGAGATTGCTCCCCTTGTTCTATACCCTGGATGACTAATACATGTATTGTAGTCTAGATGCTAGCAAAGATATGCTTGCCCTTCACGAGAAAAGGGCACCACTCCTGATGTGTAGCCAAAATCAGGACCAGGTAGGAAGGTTGGGACATTTTACCTGAAGTGTTGGACTAATTAGATCCGCCCTACTGATAATTGCTCTAAGCAAGCTTCTGGTACAGTGCAAACCTGTGGATCTTTGGGGATGAATATCCAGGTAATTTACTATTAGAACAGGAAGTATTTCTGAGCCAAGGGAAGCTGTTTGGCAGGCTCACATGTCAGATGTTCCCTCACTTCTTCTCCGTTCTCTTCTCTTATCACATGGACCTGGTAGGACTGGGGATCCACTGATAAAACACATGGAATAAAACAGCACAGTTTAGCCACTGCGACACTGCAGACACAACTACACAATTATGTAGTTATGTGCCTAAGCATCATCATCATCATGTGCCTAAACTGAGCACTGAAAATCTGAACTACTATGTGAGCAAGTTTTACATGATTCAAAACAATCAAGACAAAAAGGATGAAGCATACAACAAAGTGGAAATGATTGTTAATTGTGTTGTAGTTTTTCTCATATGGTAGATCTCAGTTTGTACAGGATTTAGCCAACATTCTGTTGAATGCAACAATGTTTTACCTGTTATGTTTGGAGTGTAGTCATTGAGGACCATGTCTTTTTTGGTCAACCCTCGGCAGCTGAAAAGACACAAAAATTATGCACTGTGACATTTTCTAAAAAAAAACATATTATGCTAACTAGAATTTTGTACATCTATATCAACTAAGATTTAGTTAACATCAACATTCTGATTTTTCAATCTAGACCAAGATAGAAATTTTTTTTCGTACATTGGGATCAGTTGTGACAGTTTATACTCTTACAGTAAGACATAGCTTCAGAACTCACTTTTTGATGGGAACTAGTTTCTTGCTCAATCCATATGTTTGTGGGATCCCTCTCTCAATGGAAGACTGCAGAGGAAAGATGAGTGAACATGTCACATATTACATATCATAGTGTGCTTGACACTCTTCTAGATTCTACAATTAAATCATGTCCCTACTGATATCCATGTAAACGTAGTCACACACAAGAGTGTTGAAATTTGCTATAGGATTACATATGCTACGGTGTATGACACAAGCAATTGTTGTCTCACCTTAGAGACAAACATGACAGAGTTGTTGCCGACAGCTTTGCCGTAAGCACCAAACATCTTCCTGGTCTTGACTGGTTCCGGGGTGGGGATGGAGGCATTGGGCATCCCTAGGATGGAAATCATGAAATATTTCTATATTGTCATTGACATTAATATGCATTATGGATCAAACTATGAAATAAGCAAAAACAAACAAGCCAAGCTCATTTCTGTGCTCTTTATCCTTCTGTGATGATAACAGGTATAACTGTGATATACAGTAAAAGTCAGTCAATTGCACAACGGATAACCGAACACTTTTGTAATCCCAAAATCCAGTGCTGGTTCATTGTTGCACAACCCAGATAATTGCACGAAGTCAGGCAAATGTGCAATTAAACGGTTTCTACTGAATACTGATTCTACCAAAGTCCTCACCCATCTGGGCCCACGCAATATGTCCACCCTTGATGATGATTTCTGGTTTGGCACCAAAGAAAGCTGGTTTCCACAGGACCAAGTCAGCCATCTTGTCTTTCTGTATTGGATGAAGAGGTGTAATAAAGAACATCATTTCTGCTACATAACATAGATGCAAAAAGACTTTGATAAACTTGCAGTTTTAGGAAATTTTAAAGGAACAACACAAATTAAGATCCAACAGCAATCATGAAACATCATTATCAAGCCAGGTTTACATACAATACAACTTGACCCTTATCAATGTACACTTTACATTTCTATATTGTGTAGCTAATAATGAGACAGATAACTTTCTACTCTCACCTCCACAGAGCCAATAAGATGTGCCATGCCGTTACTGATTGCTGGGTTGATGGTGTATTTGGCCACGTATCTCCTGACACGGAGGTTGTCGTTGTCTCCGGTCTCTCCCGCCAGCGCCCCTCGCTGTTGCTTCATCTTGTCTGCCGTCTGCCACGTTCTGGTGATGACCTCACCAACTCTTCCCATAGCCTGAGGTTAGGTGGTACGGGTTAAACATCTCCCAACATGTGTCACAGATCTTTGTGAGCCAAAGGCTCTTCAATGTCAATCATTTTCCTGATTATTTCATGGACTATCTACCAATTATTTCATGTATTACCAAGTGCTGTCAATGTCAAAATGACTTAACATAGAAAATTAGACCAACCTTTAAAACAATTTAGAACATTATAGGGTGAGCCCACTGGACATAGCCACACATGGAAGCGTGGTGTGAAGACTTAAGCCGATTGCTGCCTACCCCTGTGTTGGGGATCCTAACAGCAGTATAATCAAATACTGGATACTACAACAGTAACTATACTACTACATGTACATTGATGCCAACCTGTGAGTCTGATGCTATGATGCTGATGGCTCCCATGTCATGCAGGATGTCCTCAGCTGCGATGGTTTCAGCTCGGATTCGTGACTCAGCAAAAGCAACATCTTCTGAAAGGTTCCTGGATGAAGAGGAGGGTCAGTAACACGTAAAGTAAATAAAATCTAGGTATCACTCATTCAAAAGACTCAAACCTCTGCCAATTAACTGTGTGATGGCGATGACATAATTTTTTGCACAATGTTATATTTAAGTATGCTTGCTAACAGCAGTTTGGGAAGAACCTAATTGTGAAATTTCTCTTTCTTGCTATGGTTAAGAAACCATTAAAAGAATTTCCTGGGTCAAGACATTCCACATTCTCCAAACCAAAATCCCTTCTAACACTTTGAGCCATCCTGTTCAGCTGGGATCAGATTACTGACATCAATGCAAATTGCCACTCACATGATTTCCTAGATAAAAAACCAACAAACAAACACACAAATAAAATACTTGTCGTACTTGTCGAGATGGTGACAGACCATGAGCATGTCCAGGTGCTCGTCGATGGTGTTGACGGTGTAAGGGCGGGTGGGGTTGGTGGAGGAGGGCAGGACATTAGGCACTCCGCACACCTTGATGATGTCAGGGGCGTGGCCACCCCCCGCACCCTCTGAGTGGTAGGTGTGGATGGTTCGGCCCTGTGTGCACCAAAAAGCAGTTACTCAAACAACTAGATATGATTTTGGAAACAGTCAGACGTTTCGGACAACCGCCTGGTGTCTTTCGTCAGTGACGCTGGAGAAATCTTGTTAGAAAGAGTTTTTATATATCCTAGGTGGGAATTGATATGCAAAAGAGATCTAGTTGGAGAACAGGTTGTGCTCTGTATTTTCTAACATTTTAGTAATACCTTTTTTAAGGCCATCATGAACAAATGAATGAAGACTTTTATTGTACATTTTCCCCCTACGAAGTTACGTAGACTAAACAAAACAAAACAAAACATGCACATGAGGTATCATCTAGGGTCCAATCTAACGCAGAAGCAAGCACAAGGCACTCGCATGTTATACATGTATGATTGATGATTTCTTAAAGCATTGAATTTTGAATGTTTATCAATGAATTTAATGTGGTACAGTACTGTAACAGTATACGCAGTGACCACCTCAGATATCAAACAGACTGTGGAAGGGCAATTTACCTTGAAAGCTTCTATTGTCTGCTCCACACACGATGATTCATTCAAAGTGTCTGTGTGGATCATCACCTAGGGTTCAACAAATGGAACATACACAAATTGAAATGTGTCACGAATACTAAATTAAATGAATACTAAGTTGCATTATGAAAAGACTTATTCTGATACAACACATCAGAATAATAGAGCATGTGTTTGGCATATATGCATGCTTTAGTACACAATAAGACATTACTTGGGGGTATTGCATTGATATAGAAATCATAAAAATCACATTGTACATGATTCAAAGCTGTGTAGCTAACTGAGCAAAAACAAAGTCATCCAAAGTTGAACTACCTGTACATCATGTTTCTCAGCTACACGTAGACAGGTGTCAATAGCTGCAGGTGTGGAACCCCAGTCTTCATGAAGCTTTAAACTAAAATAAAACAAATAAAGAAAAACAAAAACAAACAATTTGATATTTTGTTTCAACAGTGGGCAATGGACTATACACTTTTGAAGAACACTCATTCTTTCATGGCTTTTTTAGATTTAGAACTGTAATCTGATACCCTTCCCATCATGCTTTGCTAGCTCATTAGCTATGCACAGCTAACAATACTAATAATTTTATGTATTTTGATTACATAAAAATATTACATAGAAATATACCAAATAGTGAAAACAATAACAGAGGAAATACTAATAGGAAGGCAGCAACATCAGTGTCTCACAACCCTCATTTCTACAATTCTTTAACTTACACAAGATGGAAACCACAAACAAAACTGACATAAAAAGTGTGCCATATATAAGAGAAAAGATATCATCCAACAGACATGGTTTGCCGGGAATGCTCGCTTTAGGGGTTACCTACAGGTACTTAATTACCTCCTTGCCCCTGGGAAGGTCTGAGACAAGGCTGATTAAGGCTCTAGCAGGGCCCTGGCCTAATGGCACAGGTGGGACACCAGAGAAAGGCTTGGCAGTGTGCAAAGATGGCACAAGAGGCCCTCGACCATTTGGGGAGGGCTGATGCCTGCACTCGTGTCATAGTTGGAAAAGTCCCATAGCCAGCAACTTTGAGTTCAATTCGCGAGGCAGCATACTGTGCTGTAACTCAATTCAGACTACTCTCCTGACAAACCTTTTTTTGACACTATTGTTTGAAGCTATAAAAAAGATGCTTTACTTTTTACCTACCCATCTGATTTTTTGAGACATCTAGATGAACATAACACTCATAGATCTTATCTTTTCCTTTGATACATTTCCTCAATTATGACGTCTGTGAGTTAATTACATCAGATAAATGTCATAGTTCTCCATGCCACTTAATTGTTGTAATCAATCCTACAGAATGATAACCCATGTCAAATGGCATGAACAATATTATGTAAACAAGGCCATATTGTTGACGTGATTGGGCTAAGTGCCTGCAATAAAAGTTGTAAAGAAATACCTATGCACAGAGTTCAACAGTCAAAAGATGATTGATTGGGCCTTATGCAATACTGTCAGGTAACTACAGTTGTCCTATTATGAATAGTATATTAGGGATTCAAAAAGTCAACATGCCTACCCAATGGCACCAGCCTCTATTTGTTCTTCTATCTCTTTAGATATTCCATCCAGCTGGGAGGTATTGCCTTTTCCTGTTCACACATGGTACATTAATAGATGTTAGTACACTGTACAGGCAGATGGTCACACAGGGGTGACATCTGGCTGGTGATGACAAAACTGCAGCAGACTATTCAGGCATGGCAGTGCTTTGTCCTTGGGATAGTATTAGCAATATTAAGTGAATCTGATGGGGCAGTTACAACACATGTAGAATAAGATTATTCATAAATGAACACTAGTGCAGGTCTAGAGTAAGGCACAGGAAAGATCATGAAAACTATTGCCTTTACTGAATCAAACTCAGTAACAGACTTTTCTGATAATCTTGATATTCACAAATATCTGTCATTATTTGCAAGGTGTTTATAAAACAACATATCAAAGACTTACCTGTGAACCCGAAGTTGAGTGGGAAGGCATCAGTACTCTGCATCATTGCTCTGCAGACAGAGTAAACTGTCAATCAACCTTAACTTTTCATGTGGAAAAAAAAATACAACATGAAGAGTCTATTCTAGCACTAATCGTTGAAACAAACATTTGCCAATACTCCATTATTGTGCTGCAGTACCTGTGCATAATTTTTTTTGTAATTTAGGTGACTGACAGAGGCACTTGAGTATTAGTACCAGCTTCTTTCTGAGAGGGTGTAACTTTGTTTTTTTTAACTCCCCTCACACATTGAAAGATTCTAACACAGAAAATCGCAAAGAAAAGCATACTTGATATGGTTTGGCCCAGGTGTACATGTTGTGGCATTACTACCCGTGGCAGGGCCAGTGCCGCCGCCAAACATGGTGGTCACTCCAGAGGCCACGGCTTCTCGGGCCAGCTGAGGACAGATGAAGTGGACATGTGCGTCCAGCGCCCCAGCGGTCAGGATGAGACCCTCTCCTGCTATGGCCTCTGTGGTCGCCCCACATATTAGGTTCTGTGGAGCAAAATATTACCACAATAGAGCAAATCATTCAAACTGGTTTTTAATTTATGATATCTGAAGGCTGTAAAGTCCACAGTTAAGTATCTATGTTAGATAAGAAGTGTCAAATGAATGTAAGAAGAATGCTATTTGGGTGGAACTAAATTGAACTGCTGTTTGACATTGGAATGACATTCATAATGTCTACTGTTAAAGGCCATGAATGAAAAAAGTTAAACTCACTGTATTGACGTTTGCCATGACATCTGGGTTTCCTGCCTTGCCAATGCCAACGATCATACCATCCTGAACAGGGAAAAAAACTACAGATCATCTTAAATTATGGTAAAATGATGACAGAGCATTGCTAGCTTACTGACAACTACATTTACAAATGTAACAGTACATTCTAGTGCTATTCATACTATTACAGTGCATAACACTTCTATATTTAATATCATAGTATGCATCAATAACTCTATTCTAAACAGTACATTAAAAAAATCCCTGTCCTGCTGAGCCCGTAAATATACGGGATGCACATAATATAATGCCTGTATGTGGGTCCAGTATCATAATGGGTTTGAAGCATTTCTCAATTAAATATGGCATACCGCAGCAAAGTGCAATTTAATTGGAGAGGAAAATCTGCATCAACACAGAATCAGTCAAGTTTAACTGATTAAGGGGGTTAAATACACAAACAAATTCTCAGCAGGACAAGGTTAAAGAGCACGTACCTTTATGCCCACATCAGCCTTGATGATCCCAGTCACAGCATCCACGATCAGGGCGTTAGTGATGACCGTGTCCAGGGCATCAGCTGCACTCACCCCTGCCATCTGCCCCATACCCTCTCTCAGTACCTGAAATAACAACTCAACAATTACCATTCATATATTGTGGACAGTTTACGACATATTCATACAAGGCATAACTACAGAATTAATTTATGTATTATGTCATACCTGGGCCGCAATAACGTTCAAAACAGATGTTCCGGACTGGGTGATAAAAAGCCGTATTACACAGGCTTCGAAGTTTTATCACGACTCACATAGGCTTCCTTCGAACATGCTCTGCGCACGCCGAATGCATCGCGGTCAAATATTCAAATACCTTATTCAAACGTTGGAACATTGCTGTTGTAACAATTTTTGTTCAAGGGCACCAAAGTGTTGTATTCTATATTTATCCTTTAATAGAATCATCCTTTGAGACAAAGTATACAAAAGATGAACATGGTGAACAAACTATGCATGGATAAATGTATCTGATACCATCTGTTACGGTTTTATGCCTCATGTGACATACCTTTCCACCTCCAAACTTGCACTCGTCCCCGTACACAGTTAAGTCCTTCTCCACCTCTATGATCAATGAGGTGTCCCCCAGTCGGACACAGTCCCCTGTTGTAGGGCCATATGTGTGTGCGTAGATGTGACGTGGCATCACACAGAGGTTTGTCTTTGGTCTCTTCAGGATGTTTGCATCCTGTGTCTTAAAATGGATAAAGCAAAATATTTGGAAAAAGTGTTAGTGATTTTACTGTTTTTACTGTTACCTGCAGTGTGTGATATATAATCATCATCATCATCGTTCGGCTGCAGCGCAGGCGACTGCAAGCCCTCTCCAGATATATAATACCTGGCCTGAATCCTTTTTGCCTAGAATAATAAAACTTGTTTTTCTTTTGTTATCTCAAAATTTTCAAACTGCAGGTTGTGGGTGAGTATTGAGTATTGTGAGCCTTGCTGTAAGCCAGTGGACCTTATCACAATCACAATCACAGGCAAAACATGCAGAGCCATATATTTATCACTATCGATACCAGTCACAAAACAATAAAAATCCCACGACAGGTTGGCCAGTTGCTAAGAACTGAATAAGACATTCTAATAAAGCTATACAGCAGTCATTGTATGAGATTAAACATCACAAACAGCCACTTAATCTGCACCAAGCAATTTTGGAAAGAAACACTTGCAGCCACGACAGCATTGTATTTACTAGAAATTCTCAGTAACTTAACTTTCTCAATAACTCAGCAAGGAGATCTACCTAAGTTACCCATTTTCTTTTTACAGGAGAAATGACAAATTGAGTCAACAGTGTTAAATCCACTTTGAACTAATTCAGTGCATACATAAGTGATACAGAATGAATCATGACTTTCATGATTTACAAGATATCTCACCTTGTGTGCAAAACCTCTACTCTTGATGTTCTCCAAAATGGCAGCAATCTTGGACTCATCGAACTTGCCATCACTTAGGAAGTTTCCACCATGGATAACACTGGTCAAAATGATACAAAAAAATACGGATCAGAAAACAGCAATTGATAGTCAGTAATTATAACATGATCATAACTAGTAGCTACTGCTTCTCACAAATGCACCATCATCTTGGTTCTACATCTAATCCATAACTACCCTCTTGGTTGCCATGGTTATTTACCTGTTCCCTGCAATCTCCACAAGCTGGACCTCCCTGGTCTCACCTGGTTCAAACCGGACAGCAGTGCCTGCTGGGATATTCTATGAAAGGAATGTGTGAGCATTAGGTAATGATGGAAAAGATACAAAGAACTTACTTTATAATCACTGTACATATTGTACATGTTAACTGGTGGTCATGCTAATGATTAATTTGCTCTTACCAGTCTTTTGCCATAAGCCTGGGTCCTGTCAAACTGCAGGAACTTGTTCACCTCCAGGAAATGATAATGGCTGCCAACCTGTTCAACACAGAACACAATGTGTCATTATTTTAATTCAAATCCCTCTTTCTCTCTCTCCCTCCATAACAGTCTTTGCCATATCCTTTCACCCTATTAACTTATTCATGTAAAAGTAGCCCGTAACAGCTTTCAAGTATCAGATAATAGCAGAATTGACAGATATTCTTTTGATCAGACAAAACATTTTCAAACTTCTGTGCACAATAGCTGAGCATATGTAAAAATTGTATTAATATTAAACAGATACAGACAATTGGTCATTAGATTTTGGCTGCATTCCCATAAGGTCAAATTTGTATTAGGTAGCGCAAGCTCTTATATGGACAAAAAGCTTGAGATATTTAACACCTACTACATACAATACATAAGGAAGCATGCAACAACCATTACAGATGTATATGTACTAGCAACAATTTTTTTCCTGTGCAGAAAATCTTTATTTGACCTCTTGAGGTTGAAAGCTGACCTGAATGGGCCTGTCACACAGACTGGTGACGGTGATGTTGGCAGTTTTGCGACCCACATTCATTTCAATGTCTCCATTCTCAGTGTACAGTTGACCCGGGACCACATGAAGACAGTTTCCCTGGAGTGACAAAACATGGAAGGACAGTTTTACTTTCAATATTAAAAGTTAAGACACAATTATTTGCACAAAGTGTACATACTGAGTCTCATACTTTTCATCCATAATCTTTACGACAGGTCATTATACATGTTTATTGTACATAGAAGTGTAATATTTGTGAAGGTAATGTTGTGTAAACTTACACCATTGAAAAGACTCAGGTCTGGAATGGGAAGAAAGCTCCCATACAGTGCAAGCTCAAGGTTTCCGTCATCCAACACAATAGGCTGGTGCACTGTCACCTGTGGGGCAGGGGGCAGGGTGTTGATAATTTCATAGACTCCAATGGAAATAGGCATGGTTTGAGACATGTAATGTGAATCTGACACAAATATATATAGTATCAAGTCTATTGACAAGTATCTTTCTTTAAATTGTCACTTGTTTATTAGGATAAGGCCCATTGATACACACTAAAAAAATCAACAAAATCTATGTGTTCTTCCCAGTTACCCTGTAAGAGGTCAGAGGTCAGCGGTGGAAGAGGGTGGTGGTGGTTGCGAGCTCCGTAACTATACCAACATTTTTTTGCCGTCTATTGTCTCTTTTTATGGGCAACTTAGCCCCGTAGCCCCTTAACAGCTGGGTAATCATCTAATACTTCTTTGGAAGTCACTGTAAAGTTGTTGGCAGTGTTTTTGGAGAGGAATGTGCGGTAAAGTGTAACATGCGTACATGTGCAGCCATATCGCGGCGCGGCGGCCATGTTGATTTCTCATGCTGCTTGCTGTTTTGCGCGATAGTGCTTGCAGGATATCGCCACTTTCTGTCTGACGTGTCCTCAGCGTCCAGTCTACCGGGCCTGGGGTTGACTACGCTGTTAAGACCACTTAGTCCAAAGTTTAGTGTGCGCTATGGAGCGGCAGCGCCCCTGGGGTTTAAGGGCCCTACCGGGTTTATGCTGGCGATCCTAATTCTGTCGGGAGACGTCCAGAAAAACCCGGGGCCAGTTAAATACCCGTGTGGAGGGTGCGGGCGCGCTGTGGCCACTACACACAGAGCCCTGCAGTGTGACACATGTGAGCAATGGATACATATAAAGTGTTGTGGTGTTGGAGATAAATTTTATAAGTTCTACCAAAATTCCTCATGCACATGGGTATGCAACCAGTGTGGTATGCCCAGTTTTGCAAGTAGTCTATTTGATACTAACTCCTGGATCCATGATACAGATGGGTCTTTCTACAGACCTTTGTCTGACTTGGAACCAGACAGTATTGACTACAGCCCACATCAAACCCCGACCAGGCAGTCTAGGTCACAAATAAACAAGACAACATCGGATGTTTCACTTATCAATGCTAGTGTTCAATCCCCCTTTCACCCCACTGCTACTTCATCTCCATATCCCCCTCCAAGGACAGGTAACGCAGTTACAGGTAAGAACACTCCACATAAGTTACAAGTCTTATCCTTGAATTGTAGAAGTATACAAGGGCAAGTCAAAAATGCACTCTTTCAAGCTATGATTGATACCAAAGACCCTGATATCATATGTGGTAACGAATCACACCTCAACCCCGACATAGGGGATGGGGAAGTATTTCCAGTAGGTTATGACATCTACCGTAAGGATAGGAATAGCCAGGGGGGTGGGGCATTTATTGCTATTAAATCCTCCCTGGTATTCTCCCCCATTCATGACTCCACAAATGCTGAAATTGTGTGGGCAACTATTCAACAAGTAGGGTCCCGCCCCCTATGTGTAGGCTCAGCCTACAGACCACCAAATTCCAGTACACAATACATGGACGAATTGATAACCTCATTACATAACATCTCGGGGAAATCCTTCCCTCCTAACATTGCCCTCTTTGGTGACTTTAACCTACCAGGTGTTAACTGGAGTTCGGACCCTCCTCTTATTGATCCCTCGCCCCAGTACGGGGTGGGGATCAATAATGCATTCTTGGAGGCGGTTCAGAGCGCTAGTCTAACGCAGGTGGTGCACTCTCCAACACGTGGCGCCAACATCCTGGATCTGGCCCTGGTGTCAGACCCCGGGCTCGTCGAGGAGGTT
>NC_049992.1:11770529-11772302 GCF_000003815.2 Branchiostoma floridae | reverse complement strand
TGAAAAGCCATTTCCTGCACTTTCTTGGGAAAATTTTGCTGATAGACTCACTAAGATCGAATGAAATGTCTATAAGTAAAAAATGGAAATCAGTCATGCCTTTGAAACAAAATCTTGGACATGAAAAAGAGGACCTTCATGCATGAAAAAGCGGACCTTTTCAGCGTGTGGGGGGGTTCTTCCGAACCCCCCGAACCCGCCCTGGCTACGGGCATGGTTAAGGTAAGGTCTGGCGTGCCTCAGGGCACTGTATTAGGCCCATTATTATTCTTGATATATATAAATGACATCAACAAAGGGATTACCTCACAACTTCGTTTATTCGCCGATGATTGCTTACCCTACCACCCCATTATAAAGGAAGAAGATCAACACACTCTACAGAAGGATCTTGATCAATTGTGTAAGTGGTCGGATCTTTGGCAGTTACGCTTTAATGTGAAGAAGTGTTCGATTCTGCACATACACATATCAAAAAGAGCTTCTAAGCACTTATACACAATGTTCTCAGAACCCCTTGAGTCTACATTGCAACACCCTTACTTAGGTATCATACTCTCACACAACCTGAAATGGAATACACACATAGATTATATAGCAGCAAAAGCAAACAGTACTCTGGGATTCTTGAGAAGGAATCTGAGAGGAGCATGTAGATCAATCAGAGCTCAAGCCTATTTGTCCATTGTAAGACCTAAACTTGAATATGCGTCCTCTGTGTGGGACCCCCACAAACGCATACATTCACAAACAAACAAACTTGAGGACAAGTTAGAGGCAGTACAGAGGCGTGCCACCAGGTTCGCCACTGGCGACTACCGTTTGACAACCAGCATTACACACACTCTGCAAACCCTCGGTTGGCCCACCCTTCAACAGCGCAGACAAGTTGCCCGCCTCTCACTTATGTACAAAGCTGTCAATAATCTTATTGCCATCCCCATCCACAATATCCTCACAAGAAATACTAACATAACCAGAGGACACCAGCAACGTTTTACCACAGTCGCATGTAGGACAGAAACATACCGAGGCAGCTTTTTCCCAAAAACAGTCATAGAATGGAATGCACTTCCGCAACATCTTATCGAAACCAAGACTACAGATAGCTTTAAAGCTGGGGTGGCCAAGCACTTTGGTTACCCCGGCTTCACCCAGCTGTAAGTGGAGGAGCCTATACCTAGTGTGGCAATGTACAGTAGCACTTTTTTTTTCGTTTATTTATGCACCACTTTTTTCTTGTTGATGGCATGCACCACCACCACCGGCCACACTTGGGTAAGGCCCTGACCATAAGTCCTAGACACTATGCCCCATGCGGGGTTTTTGTCTAGTATCACGACAAGACAAGACAAGACAACAAAAACCCAAACACAAATTAGCAGGTCACTTGTGATTGTACTGTGTGTGTGTATTTGTCACTGCAGGTACCAACGTGATCAAAATGCATGTACCAAAGTGATCAAATGGACCAGTCAAACAGCTTGTCTCGCATGTTAAGATAACTTGAAAGAGTTGCCTACCAGTTTTGTGCCATCCCGAAAGGTGCCCTCTACCTGTACCTCTGAGATCATGTCTTCAACACCTGGCTGCACCTGATTTCTACCTATAGAATAATGGGAAATTCATGCAACTTACAGAACATGCAGAAAACAGCAAACAGACAGCTAGAGTTCTAAGATAACTGTGATTCAAAAAGACATAGTACAAATCTTTATTGTCTACAGTTACTGTGCCTTTGTGAATAGAAAAAAAAAGCTAATTCCTATACAG
>NC_049992.1:11769487-11770429 GCF_000003815.2 Branchiostoma floridae | reverse complement strand
GCCAGGCTTACTCCTCCTGCTTGTTCCATTTCTACGATTTTTCCAGCGATCCGGAGTCTGGTAGAGACTATGTAAAACTATCTATCCATAGCTTTTCATGCTTTTGAGTTAGCCTGATAAACCACAAACATAACGTTAGCATATTTCTTGGTGAAGGCGCTGTTCCAGGCAGTGGAGGATTGTTACTCAGGATTCTCCCACTGGGCCAATGTCCCAAATGAGCCACGCCCCTTAGATTAGGGACACCATAGGGTTCCGTTTGTCCTAGGAGTACCCTTCCAGCGAACTGACTCTCCTGGACTATCATTTACCCATATATCTTAACGGATTTTGATATCCATCTACAATTCTACTAAACCACCCCTGGCTGGTGATGTCAACATTTCCGACCTTTGGCCATGTGCCAAGTGGTAGTTTCCACGTGCTGTATACACTAGTTGTGTTCACGTGCTAGCGGCGTGATCACCACATGTGCACAGCCCCGTGGCAGACTCGGACAAAATCAACACAAACCAAACCTCATTGCACAGAATGATTTCGTCATCACTAAAATGATGATATAACGTTGATTCAAACGAAAAAAAAAGTAAAATCGCAAGACGTGGGAAAAAAACAACTTTGACGATAGAAATCTTTGTCGATAGAAAACAAGACCAGAAACACACGTTGTTAATAATATTGCCTCGAGTTTCATGTGTGATTAGCGCTGTTTTCTTTTCCATTTCCATAGGCTTATGTCAGCTTTATCAGAGCCTCTATCAAAACAGTATAACTACCCTACATGGATTATGCATTACGACCCATTACGCCAAGTGATGATATTTGTTATTGTTCTTACAAAATGCGCTAACACAAAAAAGTATAAACCAGGGAGGTTGAAACCTCCTTGTACATGTATAAACATGGCAAAAACGTGGTTACGACATTCTGCATCACAAAACT
>NC_049992.1:11744168-11769269 GCF_000003815.2 Branchiostoma floridae | reverse complement strand
AGGATATATTCACTCGGCTTATTTTAACTCCCGAGTGATATCTTGTTTCACGTCATCAGGCAAACCAAGGACGTTGTCATTCATTCGCCTTTGCAAGGGAAAAATTGAGACTAGTCCATGTGCAAAGAGGGGATGATTTGACTTAGGGCTGCCGTTATGAGAGGTTTTTGAGAGGCTTTATATCCTGCGACTGAATGAAACTGCATCTAAAATGTATAAAAATGTCGTATTATAGTGTCGGCCATTTGTTGTGAAACTGGTGGTAGTTTGCGGATATTTTTATTGTCGCCGGCTATTGTAATGGTTTCGTCCAAATCGGGTCGCTGACCCCGTCAAAGGCTAATGTGAGACTGAGGTAAGTCAAAGCGTGGTGGCCTTTTGGGACTACGTGCAATTTACGCGCTTCGACTTGTTTACGTCCTTACGACCTTGGTTGGTCTGAGTCTTCTAGCTGAAGCCTGGTGGTTTTACCTCCTTGTTTCGTGTAACATTACTAAACGTTTTATATGTAACGGTTAGATGTTTACCAAGAAGGTTTGGATTTGTGCTGGGGGATGAAGAAGTAACTTTAGTTATTTAGTTTACGTTACTCAGTGCGGGACAGGAAGGTGACACCTACCTACCTACCTAGTCCCTTGACCTCCTGGTCGTTGGGGGGACAAGGTAGACATGAAGATGGAGAGTTGTCTCCAGGACCGTCTGTCTTATGCTACAGCCTAGCTGGGGCAACGTCGCATGGAGGATTACAATTCCTCTACAGCCAGTCTTTTGGTGACACCACAGGCAGCTAATCTCCAGGCAGATCTACCGGTGGCGTATTTTTAGCTTGCAAGGACATTGGCCGGTGGAAACATTTGAAACCAGTCCATGTGCAAATAAGTGGTGATCTTGATTTTTAGTTACTGTTGTAATATAGCTCACAACTGTATAAAACTGCAAATGATCTGTATACAAATGTTAGATAAAAGTGTTGGTTATTCTTGATAAAATCAGTGAGAGTTTGTGGTATTACAAGGAACCTGTAAATACGTCATTACCTCCACCTCTAGTATTCATGGTTTTGTCCAAACCTGGGTTGTCTGAGGACAAGGTTAGTCAAAGCAAAGCTAGGAGGTCAAAGACTGGGGGGCCCTTTGGGGTAATGTTTGCTAGTAACCCAGTCCTCGACAAGCATATTCATGACTTGTTTACGACCTTGAGCTATATCTTTGGGGTTTTTTAACCTCCTTGATCTTATTAAACATAGATGACGTCTGTGCTCCGCAGACCAGTTCTCAAGCTGGGCTAAATCTTTAAGGTGGAAGCCTCTGGAACAGATTGAACTAGTATGTATAATACTAGTACTGTAGGTCATTTTTTTATGAACACCTTTGTCAGCAGCATACCTGCAGGGGCTACCCTCCTCAACTGGTCAGGTTCCTTAAAAGATCTGAAAAGTGGTGGAGGGAAGGGCCCTATTTATTAAAGTGGGGAGGGCCCTGGATAGTGAGAGATTTCATTTCACACAAGGTGAAGGCAAGGACGTTATATAACGTCCTTGGTGAAGGGAAACAAATCCCCAACACTTGAAACAGGTAGTCTCCACTAGACTCCTTGAGCTGGTTTTAGGAGCGAGCCGAATAGTATGAATTCGAACTTCTTTGCTGTGAATAATTTGCCAGGGAAGTTACATTTAATTTAGCAGATGATGGCAACTGGTCTGGCATCCTGTTTGCCCAACATTTACTATTTTTTTCCCAGTTGCCTAAGGAGTCTGATGGAGACTGATACTATAGTGATAGTAGTAACACATCTTTTGACTTTTGCAGGTCCATCTCCAAAATCACGGATTGAACCTGACATAACATGGCATCTGCTGATCAAGTGAGCTTCCTGAAAGGTAACTGAATTTGTGATAGTTTAATATCTACATGTGTATATCATGACAGTTTAATGTCTTAGCTGCTCTTACTGTTATATGGTCTTTAATATATTACAGAGATCCTGAAAACACATATACCCACCTGGGTCCCTAGGTCGCAACAGTCAACTGGTCAGTTGGTGGTGCTAAATCCCCACTGTTACACAACAAACAATGTAGCCAAATGCATCACCCAAGCAAGATAAGCTCCTTGGCCCAAGCAAAACTTGGCAATGTACCCAATCCATGTCAGCAATCAGGGCTCACCTATTGAGGTAATTTATGCAAGCCACACCTCCCATATGGTCTTTGATAACACACTAATTACACACTAATGCCTTTTTTTGAGTTGAGTAGACTCAATGTCAAAAACCTCATGGATAATGGTGATGTTGTTGTTTTGTTGCATTGTATGCCTTATAACTGTAACAACTAAGCAGTAAAATCCTTGAGTATCATGCTTTTGTTTGTTTGTTTGTATACCCACTAAAACGACTTATGGCCTAACACACCAGGCTTGTACTGAAGAGTACAAGCTGCATATCCGGACCAATCTAATTGATCCACTCACAACAGGAAGGTCCAATTCTCTTTTCCATAGGTGTAGTGGGTTCTTTTATGTGCTTAAGGTGTGAGTTTCCTCAAATAGACAGATATGAACCCAGGACCTGTGGGTCACAGGCTGAATACCCTGACGTTACGCCACATGACCCCTTTTGTGCTGGAAACAGATATTTTTCATTGGTTGACAAAGCTGTCAGCAAGTGGCTTTGTTTTTCTGTTTAAAATCAATTAACCTTGAGATCACGTGGCCATTTGACCACCAGTGCCACTTACATTTTAAAAATACATGTACCTGGTAACCTATGCCCCACTGACCAGAGAGGAATGCAGGTCAAAGGTAGTCAGGTCATCTGAGGACAGGCTGACCATGCTGTTGACAATTATGGTGTGGCTACTTAGTATTAGGCCCACTTGAATGTACAGCAAAATGCCAAAAGACAGTCAGGTCATCTAAGGACACTCATGTAATTTTACCTGGTGGTTGTTCAAATACCAGCAGTTTAATGTAAGTAATGACCATCAATTACTTTGTACTGTCTTATATAGACTGGTTTATTGGTTGAACACTCTTGGCAGCCAAAAGGCTGAATTGTGATATTCACAGTTACAAGCTTTTTACAAACACTACAGGTGAATACATCAATCACTTTATACACATTTGTAGCTAATTTACAATCATGATAAAATACAATAATAATTACACATCAATTTAAATAAAAGTTATTCACTGCTGTTCAAGAGCTTGACAATGTAAGGTAATGGACTTTGGGCATATCGTTTTGTGCGTGCTGGTATGGTGTCAATTTTGTTTGTTTGTCTCGTTTTCCTCCCCGTGACTTCACCTCTTGTGTATGGTAGCCAAGTGTGGTACAGGTTTGACTTGGCCAGCTTCTTTCCAAACTCCAGGCAAAGGTCCTCCCTCCTCTCATAGAGGCTCTATAACTTCAGTGCTTTGCAGGACTGCTCATATGAGGGGGTATGACCTAGGATGATCCTAGTTGCCCGTCGTTGGATTCTTTCGATCTTCTTGTGTTGTGTGTTCGTAAGGCCAGGGTCTTCTTCTTCACTAGTTTCAAAGAGAACTCCGCTACTTCCTGTGTATTCACATATTTATAAGCTGCCAGTCAGGTCATAGTACAGTCAGGTCATTTGACCTCTACGTTTGAAGCTAGTAGCTGGGGTTTGCATAATTTTCTTCACCATTCTGACAGGTTGTAACAAGTTAGCATTACATCATATGTTACATTTGAAACTTCTTTAATACTAACGTTAGAAGTTGAAAGAATTCATATGTTAACATATTTTATGACATGTAATGTTATTCCCAATTTTGGTCACTCTATAGCTTGCAAATTTGCCAGACCTGTTATGTTTTACATTAAGTTTATAAAAGCTACCAGAAATTCTTTGTGTTCTATATAGCTGGGTCTATGGATGATGCTACCAGTCAGGGACATCATCATCATCACCATGGAGACCATGGCCACACCCATGAAGCCATGGAGCATCCAGGGAAATTTACAACTAGAGATAGACCAGTCTTGAGAACAGACTGGAAACAGGTAAGAGTCATTCACTGTCTTCATACTTCCCCAAATCCTTTGCTTCAGGGTTCCAAATTATGGCTCCCCAGAATCGGAGTCTATGGACACAGAAAATTGTTCGTCAATATTTGAACACAGAGCACAAAATTTATTTGCCCGACAACTCATTAGTTTACGTGCTTTGCCGTCCTGCTAATGAAGGTTTTAGCTTGTTCCACCTTAGTTTGCACACTGAGACTAGTGAGAGCAACTGATATAACATCTGTTTCCAGAACCCTGAAGCAATGGGTTCTGGAAAAGCAAGTCCTTGCTATTGGCCATCGGCTTTAGAACTTTGCAAATAATCAAATCGCGAAAGCTTCTGTTGCAGACTCCTTGAAATATGTAATACACATGTAAGGCCAGACCAATCTAATTAATTGTGTCTCGGAATCGCCTGCCCCAATCCAAACTGAAAAGTGCATACAGTGTACACAAAAACTGTTGAACTTATCGTACAGTGGTAGAGCAAGATAAGTTGGTTGTCTGCCATAGAATGTTTGTTTGCTTTTTTAAGCTGAAAACTTATTATTCTTTATCTTCTGTAAGTTTTTATCTTTACCTTACACTTTTTGCAAATTGTAGCTTTTTCTGAATTTTTTAGAATATTTCTGCAAAATATCTGAGTCAACAAATTGTCTTGGTGTGCAGTGGCGGCGGCACCGGGGGGGCAGGGGGGCGGCTGCCCCCCCGGAAAATATGTTGGGGGGGCGTCGCCCCCCCAGAAAAGCAAGCTGAAACCTTGTGTATTTTTTTGATGATGGAAATTTCATTAAATCAAGCTAGTCTAACGGCAAAATTTACCCCCCAAAATGCAAGAAATGGCGTTTCAGAGAGTCCCGATTTCAAAATTTCGCCAGACCTCCCTTGTGACGGCCCGCGTCTTCGGCCCAGCACAATATGTTGCAAGAGTGTCGATCTCAAAAATCTTTTAAACTGGATTTAACTATCATACTTAGCCTAGTTTAGAGCAGACTGTGGCCCCCAAATGCAGGAAATCACGTTTCAGACGGTCAAGATTTCAAAATTTTCTCCGGACTTCCCTAGCGATAACTTGTGCCTCGGGCGCTCACAACGACATGGTGAAAATTTGTGTGGGTCATCGCCCTCAAACAATTTCTTTCTTTGACAAAAATGGCATTAGATTTAGCATAGTCCGTCAGCAAAATTTGTCCCTAATAATACAGAAAATGGCATTTCAGAGGGTGCAGATTTTGAAATTTCCCCAGACCAACCTTGCGACAGCTCGCACCTTCGGTACTCGAAATCACGAAAATATTTTGGGGGCATTGCCCTCGCTATTAAAAACCATGTGTCTTTCTTACAGAATTGCCATCAAATTTAGCTTAGTCTGGCAGCCTGGTCTGGCAGCAAAATTTGCCCGTCAAAACGCAGGAAATGGCGTTTTAGAGGGTCAAGATTTCAAATTTTCCCGGGGGAGCATGCCCCCGCACCCCCCTAGGATTGTCGCGCCTCCGGCGCGACGGGTAGCGCCTTCGGCGCTACATGTGTTGCAAAATTCTGTCAGTAAAGTTCGCCCCCCCAGACGAAATTTGCTGCCGCCGCCTCTGGTGTGGCATCAGAAAATGGTAGCTTAAGTTGGAGGGAGTCCACAGGGAAGCTGAATTTGTGATGATTTTCTTACGTTTTATGCCAGAGAGCCTTCACAGTGGGAATAGGAGGTCCTGTGGGCTCAGGGAAGACAGCACTGGTGCTGGCCCTGTGTAAGCACCTGAGGGAGGCCCACGCCATCTGTGTGGTCACTAATGACATCTTCACCAGGTGAGACAAGACTTTCAACTTAAGGTGGTTTCTCACTGCACTTGGGGCACCGGTGGGGCACTGCGGGGATAGAAAGATTACACAATAAAATTCAAGGCCACACCAATTTAATTTCTTGGTTCATGGATTCGCTCGCTCCTTTTTTTTGGAAAAAAAAAACAAAAATAAAAATTACCACTCAGCAAATTTTCACCATTAATGAAACCATTCACCAGCTTTCTGGTGTAGCAAATTGGCCTTATATTATAAGCTCCTTAAAGTGTGGGTACAAGTGCTGTTACTGTACAATAATAGTGTTTTTGTACTTTTTTCAAGCTGAAAACTTTTTTTCTTTATGTTTTGGATTAGCCGTTACCTTTACCCCAACCATTTTACAATTTTTATTTTCATTTTTATTTCGCCCTCTCGCTCCATATTTTTTATGAAAAAATCCGTGAACCAAGAAATTAAATTGGTGTGGCCCAAAGATTAAAAAAAAAAATTTTCTTACGTTTCGTGCATTTTGTTGTCTTCTAAGTCATACTCTAACGTATTATGCAATATCTAAATCATTAAAGAAAAAGCAAAAATGACGCAACTGTGTTGCAGTGAATGAAGCCCGCAGTGCCACACCGGTGCCCCAGGCGCAGTGAGATACCACCTTTACAGATCTTCTGCCTCTTAATTTTCAACTTATCTCTTAGCCTGTTATTGTTGAACGGACAGAGTATTGCATACATGTATGTTCCAGAGAAGACTGGGAGTTTCTGGTGAGGAACAAGGCTCTCCCAGAGGAGAGGATGAGAGCAGTGGAGACAGGAGGCTGTCCACATGCAGCTATCAGAGAGGTCAGTCAGTCAGCTGTAGTATACATGTACTTACCCTTAAATACTACTTAATTCCATGGACTATAGAGTATAACCTAGAATGGACATTGTTGTAACTAGCATCAACTTTCTTATCTAAGTTACCATACATGTTGTTTCTTGATAAGTTCTTAGACTTTCTTTCATCGTTTAAGATGTACATTTGAGTAATCAAAGATTGAATGCATTTGGTATTTTTTTTTATTGTTTTCAGGATTACTCATTGAATATGGAAACAGTGAAGGAACTGACAAAAAAGTTCCAACCTGAGATGGTCATCATTGAATCAGGTGGAGACAACCTGGCTGCTAACTTCAGTACAGAGCTGGCAGATTACATCATCTATGTGATTGATGTAGCAGGTTAACAATGCGTTCAATATTTTAAAAATACAATAAAGTATTAAAGCTGTCATCAAACCCCTAAGTATGTTCTTTTTTCCTCAGATTTTAGATAATGACATACATGTACAATGTAGTGAAATAAAATAGGAAACTTGCCTATTTTAATTCTGTAATTTGATTTAGCAACCTGCCTTGATTAGTTTGTGACCGATGATCTTAGTCTCTACCAGACTCCTATAGGTCGCTGGGAAAACCATAGAAATGGAACAAATAGAGAAGTAAGCCGGCCAGAAGAGTATGAGCCGGCTAGGGAACAGCTTGCGACCTACGGAGTCTGTGAGGAGTCGCTGACTTGAAACGATATAGAATTAATCCACCAATTATTTGTACAAAGGAAGTAACTCAGCGCTGGAGATAATTTAAATCATAAATTGACCAGCGCCCAGTAGGGCGCGGCGGGCGTGTGTATCAGGCGGGACACGCCTGGCTGTGGAACAAAGGTCAAATCGGGATCGACAACAAAACAAAAATTGATTTTTTTGCCAAACAATGCTTTGGGCAGTGTTTTTTTGCTATATATAAATATAATCTTTCGTTTTTTTTGTAACAGTGTTCTTGGGAGAGGTTAAAGTTTAAGTTAATTTTGTGATCAAATGTAACATAGTAACAGGTTACGCCATGGGTACGTTCCTGTGCGGTCAACTGCACCAAACAGCGTGAAAATAGACTACATTTTTTCCTGTTGAGAGTGTGGCCAAACTTTACCTTTTAGTGCAGTTTGGAGGCAAAAAGGACTAATTTTGGAAGGCAATGGCCGACCCTTGGGTCACGGCAATTGCAAACGGTAAGCATTTATTTTCTTGCGGGTCCCCGTGGGAAGTCCGACGAAAACATCATTTTGTCGCAAGCTGTTGTAGCCAAAAACGTCCTTGCCAATGCGACGCACATGCTCTATTGACATCGCAGTACACAAACGACTTCAGAGAACAACAAATGCCACAGAAAAATACCACAACAGTCGGCAGAGGAGTCCCTTATAACTTTGGCTTCCGTGACCACTGACACTTCCTGTCACAATGTGAAGACCCGTCACGGGCGAGTTGGAAAGCAATAAATGGGTAATCTAACTAATTCGCACCTATTAGATAGCGATTAGTGGACTTCAAAGAAGTCAGCGACTCCTCACAGACTCCGTAGGTCGCAAGCTGTTCCCTAGCCGGCTCATACTCCTCTGGCCGGCTTACTTCTCTATTTGTTCCATTTCTATGGTTTTCCCAGCGACCTATAGGAGTCTGGTAGAGACTACGATGATCTAGCCAATTCAGTCCATCCTCCCTTTCTATGTGTGTGGCCAGGAGGAGACAAAGTCCCCAGGAAAGGAGGCCCAGGAGTCACTCAAAGCGACCTGCTAGTTATCAACAAGACGGACCTAGCAGAGGCTGTAGGGGCTGATCTAAAGGTGAGGGAACAATTGTGTTCAAGAAGTTTGCATTGAAAAATCTAGAGATTCAGTTGCTGCTGTTGATTTTCCTAATGTCAGTTTTCTGTGGCTGAATAAAGTACATTCCAGTTACAATGGGTACTCTCGCGAGAGCTCAGATCCTGACGTGAACACACGCGAGCAGATTATGTTTTTACAATGCAGCCCCATTGAGCTGAGCTGTGCACTTTCAAACAATTTTAACCATGTAATTAAATATTTCCTAAAAGAACCTGTGCCTTTTAGGTCATATAAGGTTTTGCATAGAATGCCCCCTCATTTTGTTGAGAAAGTTGTAGTTCCCATAATATATTTGATGATAAAGAAGATACATGCCTATTTTCTTGTAAATTCTAACCATGTTGTTTCCATCACCTATATTGTAATTATCCACATGTATCTCATTCACATTTCTATTTTTCCTTAACCAACCAACTTTATCCCTTGTTACTAGGTGATGGAGCGTGAGTCTGCTATGATGAGGGATGGAGGACCCACCATCTTTGCCCAGGCCAAACACAATATTGGGGTGCCAGAGATAGCAGATCTCATCTTAGCTGCACACAAACAATCAGTTCCTCAGTGATGAATGCCTCAGTGTTGACGTGAGCCATGTGCTGTGTGCTGAAAATCTTTTTAGCAAGTAAGATACATGTATATGTTGTTAGCTTGGGTTTAAACACTGACTGTGTGCAGGACATTAAGCAATGATCAGGCTTTCATGGCCTGTAAGCCACGTCTTTAGTCAAACTTGCAATATAGGATGTCGGTTGAAGAAAAAATTGAATAATGGTTTAGAAGGATAGTTGGGCTTTTAATAGATAGCTTGATTAATTTTTGTCATTAGTTTTGCATCATGTGAATCATTGGAAGCAGATTATAAATTGACAGGTTGTGCCTTTCTATATGTAGTGGACTGGTGGAGTGTACTACATGTATATTGGAGAGGAGTATTTAGAAGAATATTTCAGTGAAAATTATGTCAGGCAATTTGGCAATACAATGTAATGTGGGCACTATAGCGGTCTAACAATGGAACTCATTTTTGTTGCAAAAGTGACTCCTAGCACTATACAGTAGAATCGCAACACTAATAAAACCCAAGACTTCAACTTGTTGCCTCCAGTTGCTAATACATTTCATTTTCCTATGAATAAGAAAGAATATGACAGCAGTTTGTAAAAAAACAAGAGTTGGAAAAGTTCTCTACAACCTGGATCAATTCTCAAAACTCGTACTACAGTATTACAGGAGAAAATATCAAACATCTTCAGTTTATGCGTGATGTTCTTGACTTATTCTGAAAAAACCTGTTGAGTGCAAACAAAAAGTATAGGGGCATCCTTGTTTTGCGGAGCAGCTAGGCTTATACAGTCACTTTGAACATGACTGGAAACCATTCTTTAACAGTCTGCCTGTCTTTTACCTAATTCAGTTTGGTATGCACTATGCAGTCAATTTGCTTAAGCTCAGGTAGCTAATTATTCTGTGCCTAATAAGTAACCAAATGTGTGTACCCAAGGCGGTGGCACTGCACCGGGTCTATATTGAATTCGCCCACCATTCTTTTTCCTTTTGTTCTGGGAACACGAGAGGGTATTAGAACGATATTCATACCAACTAAAAGCTGACTCCATTCTTTGTCCAAGAAGTTGTGGGTTAGCCTGTCAGAAAAAGGGAACCACTGCCTCCGCATTGAACTTTGAAGATTCATAGGCAGCTACAGCAGTATCTCAGGACTTCACTTGGAGCAGAGAAGGTCTGGAACATTTTCTTGGAACCTGTTGCTCTAAAACTACTGGGAGTCTAAGTAACCAGGGAAGGAGATCAGCAACAAGTTGCATCACAAGACCCAGGAAACCTCAATTTAAAGACGACAAAGTTTGTGTGAACAGCAAACATCAGGATGGGTTGGTTGTGGAGCATTCTCTGGCTATTGCTACTAATCTTCGTTGGATACCCCCTGGGATTCCTGTTTGCGTGGTTCTGGGTTCTCCTCGGTCCATTTTCGATGTGCATCACAGTCTTAAAAGAGCCAATCGAGCTGCTGTTCAGAGGAGCAAAACTGCCTATCACCTTTGCAGAGAACATGGTGAACCAAACCCCCATGTGTGGCTGAGGATACGTCATCAGCGGTGACCAACAACAAACAGCCAGGATGCAGCCGGGGAGCAGCATTGACTACTGTAATTCTTCAAATTGTAGTGACTGTAGGTGTGCAAGAACTTTGCTCAGGAAATTTCAAGGTATAAACTACATGGACAAACCATGCAGGCATAGACTTAGATTTTGATGTTGCAGCTCAAGTTGAAGTAAAATTATTGAGGGAGAAATAGCGGCATTTTAGAAGACAAACTCTAAATGAAGACAATACTTTCTTAGTTAACCTTGATTATGATATTGTATTGCATAATCTCAGTTACGTCTACACAGATGTTCAGTACATGTACCAGCATTTTATTAGACATATCCATTAGTTTGATGAGTACTTTCTCACTTCCTGACCTAATTAACATGGCAACAAATTACGGTTACAGGCCTAGGTACTAGTAGTGACATCAGCTGCGTAGGCATGCATGGAACCGAATGGTATTGAACCGTTAGGGGCATGTGCTGTCATTATGTAGTGTGTGTCTGTTATATATCATTGTCAACTCTACCTGGATACTTCCACGGCACTGACTTGCAGTCACGAATGACTGCCGAACATAAATAATGGATGAATTTTCTATTGTGAACTTAATCTGTGTACAATTACCTTGTGCTGCCTTTTTTTCAATAAAATGTTGCTGTCATATTTAGGGTTTTGATTGTGTGGTGATTGTATCATGAATTATAAAGCCCCTAGTGATAGTTTGTTATGCCCCAACCACATGCATGCTCTCTACTCCCACCTTACTTTCAGCTTGGCTGCCCCTCTATGCACAGCCAAGCCAACACAAACATTGTTATGCGAGTGTTTAGAAAGGGCGTAGATCGTAATTTTCAAGCCCTGAGGGGAGGTTAACTTGCAGTGTCTGTGGCTGTGCTTTGATTGTTATCTGCACATCTAATAGGACAGTGACGTCTTAACCTCACAATCACAGAGAGGGACTTAGTCGCTGATCCTCCTGTGATTACGCCTGACTCACTTCTACTCGTCCTTCTGAAGAAAGCTCCACGGGCAGTTTCCACCAGGGGAGAGAACAGAGTGTAGCCTGAAACACCTGCCATACTGAACAGGACCATCTTTGGATAAGGACTGGACAGTTCAGCTGGATCTGTGGGACATTGTGCTTGGAACTACCTGAAACAACACCACAACGTGGATACAGAGAACTACAGCTACCACAATTGGAAGACCTGGTATATCAGAGACTGTATGCTCTCAGTTGGCGCTATATACCTAGAAAGTAGTGTTGCCATTTTCATAGCTGTTTGACTTTTACTGAAGAGTGCCTTATCATCAATTGCTCTGAAACAGCAAGGAACTCCAACAAACTTGTGAAAACTTCGGCTGCAGAAACTGTCATACCAAAGCCACCCTACTGGACTTAGACATTCCTGACACGATCTGCAAGAATTTCAAGGACATTTGAAGGACACTTCTCTGGAAACCTGATGGTTGAAGGCTAAGTTTGGGGTTTGAACCTGTGTGGTCCCAAATAACTCTAATCTGCAGTCTGACAGGTGTGGGTAGCTTGTACAAAGGTCAAGGATTTGTGCCAATATAGGAACTCAGTGTCCTAATTACGTCCATAGCTTGTCTATTGCTACAACTTACTACAATTCTCTGATTTACGGTAGAGTGCTGTCATCACAGTACTTTGGAGTTACAGTGTGTTGTTATAGCAGTACTGAACATACAACATGGGCAAATGTGACTGGATGTGGAGCATTTTGTGGCTCCTCCTACTGATTTTCGTAGGTTGGCCGCTGGGGTTCTTCTTCGCCTGGCTCTGGGTGCTGATTGGTCCGTTTGCTGTCTGCATTTCGGCCTTAAAATCGTTAGATGAGCTACTTATAAAAGGAGCAAAGTTACCAATCACCTTTGCTGAGAATATGGTGAAACAAACACCGATATGTGGCTAGAAATCCTCTGGAAGGGTTTCCAGTCAATGATTTCAAAAAGAAAATGACATCAAAAAACCTATATTTTTGGATAGAGGTTGGTGAGAGCAAGAAAATTTAACAATAACCTGGTGAGAACAAGGTGAAACAAACACCTAAAAATATATGTAGTTTACATAGAATGAAAACTATAGGGATGGACTACAAATGATAAAGAGGGGTAGGGTGAATGTTGATAATGGAAAAAAAACTGGGAAAGAGAAAGAAAGTTTGTCCATTATATTTACATACCCTTTCCCCATAATTCACTCCATTAAAAATTGTGTGAAGATTTGAAAATGAAACTGAGTAGGAACTTAGAAAGCTTACCTATCACATTTTACACTTCATTTGCCTCCGCACTTTTGTACCTTGATGTTTGTATTCATGACAAAGTCAGCTTTTGTAGTACAGTCAGTGTGTTATGTAAAATGTTGACAGTATTTGTGATTTGGTGTGATTTAGAATCAGGACTTGCTGTAAGGATTATCTTTTCTCCATGTCACCTTTTGATACGGCAGGATTATCAATTCATATCATGTATAAAATCTATCTTGGACTGGATATGCTCAATGGTTACTGCAATTTAGTTCAAACTTTTGCACTTGAATCATGCACAGAGTGTGCCAAAATATGTCATACAAGATCATTCCATGACATCTACATGTATCATCTTATCTGAAACAAAGAGCTGAAGTATCCATTATTAAAGGTTTTGATCAGAAACATATATCTTATTAAGAATGTTGTCTTTTTTTTACTTCAGACTTATAAAGTTGACATAATGTTTCCCACATTCTCTCAATTCTCTTGAATATAGGCTACTTATCTCCCCATATGCAGCTTTACTTGAGGAATTTTCTTTGTCTCATTCCCATATCAATTACATGTACATCATTAGCTATATGTAACTCTTTCGATACTACTTTTCAAATGTTCTTAATCAGATACAGTCTTACGGTGTTTCAGAAATATCCTGATGTTAGGAGTGGAAGAGTTTGGCAAACATGGTGTCATGTGTGTTCTGTGTGATGTCTACCAGGGGGAAGGTCACACAAGCTTCCTCCACTGCACGCCTCAGGTTCCTGAAACAGTACATGGAACTCCTCTTAAAAACACAAATGTTCAACAGTGGTGGTAAAACACCTTTTGTCAGCAAGGTAAGGAAATTTAAATCTTCATTTAAAAATATTGATTTCACCAGAATAATAATAATATCTTACCTTCTGATTATGTTATCCACACCTTGCTGCAGCTCAAACTGAATTCTTTGAGCCTGGAAAGACAAAGGCAAGGTAAAGTTAATTTTGAAATGGAACGAAATAGACTCATATGCTATGCTATTGAAGTGAAATAAACTTAGTAATGAGATAAGATTTAACAATTTTTTTAAAAAATACATCTAATAATAAAACAACACATATTTACCTCAATGGTTCCAACATTGCCTAACCTGACAGCACTGGCTATTATAGTTCTCAGCACCCCAAACACAAACATCTGAAAAACACATTAGAATGTTTTCAAGTTACAAAAACAAAATTAAAATCATTGACAACTATGTTGAGTTAACCTTTACCTGGTGAGCCTGATGAAGGTCCAGCTGTAACACTGCACTCAGGAAACCAAACATCACAGCATAGTGACCATGGAGTCTGTCCTGTTCTAGTAATGTCTGTGGATGGATACAAACACCATTATCATCATCATGGATATATATATATACAGAGCTCAAAATACTTTTTTCTGCATACCTACACTGGTGCAGGTAACATAGAAAATTACCTGCACCAGACAAATTTTACCTGCACCACTCGGAATTTAGGAAGTATGGATCATACTAAAATTGTTCAGGAACCATAATGATTGCTATTCTTTGTTTCTTTTATACTTTATAGGTGGTAACAGCCAATGCAACTAAGAATAATCCACATCCACCTACATCATAGGACATTTATGTATAAAACCCAGTACATGGACCAGTACAGGTTAGGTGCAGGTAGACACCAGAAATACCTGCACAGTTCCAATTTTACCTGCACTAACCTGCATATGCAGGTGGTATTTCGAGCCCTGATATACATGTAGGATAGAAACATACATGCGCAATAACAGCATTTTAATTCATTCACAATTGATGTAATGGCATATTGGTGGTATGACATATTTTTACATGACTTGATAACATGGGTATTAGTCGGACATTTCCTTTTTGCTGGTACACTACTTACATGTATATGTGCAGATTTCTTTATCACATAGGTCACTTGCATACATATTAAATATCAGAATCACATCACAATTACACCTGAGGCTGTATTGCTGGCTTGTATTTCTAAATTTTCCTCCAGGGTTCTGAATCTGATGCTTTCAAAATTTACCAAAATACAACATTTTAATCCTTGACATACAAACATGCTAACTTTATACTTATTTCTTACTAGCGGCTTAAAGATATATCATTACACTGGTACTGTACCTCTATTCTTCTGATCTGTTCATCAGGGAATATCTTGGCTGCTGTCACAATCAAGGAATTCCCCTACAGAAAATAAAAACATCTTTAGATTAACACCTCAAATCTCCTCCGAGGTCAGAAATATATGATACACATATAAGCGCCACAATATAAATCACTTGTTTAACAAATATAGACTTTAAATCAGCCGCCCCCGAAACCTTAAATACCCCCCATATGTGGCTATGCTATAGAAATTTTTACGACTGTGATAACAGTTTGACAGTTGCATAACACGGAAATAAATCTGTGATGAGTTTGTGATAAGGAATGTATGGGATGTCCTACTACACACCTGTCTGATGCTGGCTCGGTTGGCCACATGGTTGTTGAGACAAGCCTGACACCTGGAGTCCAGGTCCGTGAGTCTGTCCTGGTCCATGCAGCTGTGGTATGCAGCTGTCACATAAGGTAGGCTGAAAGAACCTGCGATTGCACATAAAAGAACCATGTTGTATTAGATCGGATGATCATGATGTATCAGATTTTATATATGTGAACATGACCTTATACGTCATGTATGCAGGGCTCTAGCCAGCGTCCGTTTTTCCGTCAATTGACGGAAATTTGCTGCTTGTGACGGAAAAATTTTAAAACCAATCCGTCAACCTTGATGGACAAAAATCCTTGGTGGAAGCTACAGGCGGCTTGGGGATGCCGTCCACGGCCGTAAAAGCCACACACTGTTTGTTTTGCTGTTGATTTTATTGTTGACGAAGTGTGTCATTGCCCTTTTGCATACAATAATGTCATTAAAAACCCGTGTTTCAAGGTCTCAGTTCAGTCTATATAACTCCTGGAATAGTGTTTTCACTACAATGGGAACTGGCTGACGGAAAAAAATTCGAGCTGGCAAGAGCCCTGCATGTATGCTAGTATTGTAGTAAATATTTTCATGAGGTTGGTAAATTACTCATATAGTAAGGTTTTTTGAAACACAACCAGAGTTGTACTCACTTCCAACGTTTCAATCAGACACCATCATCAGGGATAGAATGACTGGATCTGATTCTTGCTGAAATCAGAAATCAGCTCCAGTCATGAACAGAGACGAGGGGGATACAAGCTGAGCCACATTTGGGACGGCATTCTTGCTGCTGCAGCGCCACCTACATTGGCTATAAGTAGCAGCAAGAATCAGATCCAGTCATTCTAACCCTGATGATAGTGTATGATAGACATTGAAACGTTGGAAGTGAGTACAATTCTGGTTGTCTTTCAAAGAACCTTACTATATGGCCTTATATGCTTACATTCCAGTGATGTACTACTATAAAATATAACTTGAAACTTACCTGCATTCTCCATACACTGTACGGTGAATTGCTTGAAGTTTTCTAAAAGTAAAACAGAAATAAAGCTTTCATTATTAGTCTCCAAGCAGACCCTACGCCGCCTAAAGAGATAGCATCAAAGCTGGCAAAGGAGTATAGCCGGCCAAAGGGAGTCAAACGGGCTGGTGCCGCTATACTAAGTCCCTTGCCAGCTCTGATACTATTTCTAAGGCACCATAGGGTCTGCTTGGAGACTATTCATTATCAAGGCAATCTGACATTCAACTTAGCATAATCAGTTCAGTTCAGTTCAGTCATCCATTATCATCAGGTGACACTATGAAGTCTCTCCAGATGTCTCTGTCGCACATGACAGACATAAGGTCTCTGCCTTGGAGACCAACGTCCTCCTACCCTGGATATCAGAGTACAACTTAGCCGGCTAAGGGACTTTACGCCTTCACTGCGTGAGGCGTATCTCCCCGGGCCGGCTGAAGTCGGTTTACGGGGCTATGTTGCTAGCGGCCCGGGAAAGAACCGTAGCCGCGAGCGCTGTTCTCTGGATACCAGGGTAACGTCCTCCTCGATCAACCTCCTAAGGGTCTGAGATGGTCTTCTAAGCAATACAAGTTAGTAATTTGTCAATAATGCTTATCAATCGTGTAGAATAGATTAGTACAATCATGGTACATATTGGATGTGTGAAGATCAATAAAATACATATTACAAATCTAACAATTATCTTTCATGTTTTAACAGCATTTTTCCTTTACCTGTGGTGTTGACAATGCCTAATTTGATGGCTGCTTCTAGACCCACACTGTGTGAAAACCCTCCAGTTGGAAAAGCTGTGAAACATAGAAGGTAACATGAGTTACAAATCATCGACACAGTACATGTCACTCAATCAGTGATGCCCCAGTTAAGTTAGAGGGTTATATCAAAAGAAGAAGAAGATCACCATTGAAGAGAGTGCAACTGGAGAAAGTGAGAGTCACCGTTAGGAGTTACCTCCTGTAAATGTTCTACAAGAAAATTGTCACCTGAATCTGAGATCTGAAGTATTGTAACCAGTTTCCCATTCATTCTGAAGTAAATTGGAACCAAAATTTAGACCTCACGCCTGAGTTTACACAAGTTTTCATGCAACTTCACTGACTGCAACTCTTTGGGCATGCAACTTCCTTTTTTGGGTCAAAGGTTGACTAGTCCACTATAAGTACGGGGTTAATTAAACTTTAATGATCAAATTAACAAAGATAATTAGACTTTTATCTAGTCATAATGAAACACGAAATTATATCAAATATTGAATTTAATATCTTTATTGTTATTTTGTATTTATTACTTTGTTTTTTGTTAAAATAATCAGAAGTCTTATTTTTCACCCCTAAAACATAAATAGTATCACCAAAAGTATGGCCGACAAGGAAGATTTTCAAGAGGAGCGCAGACGAATTTAGGACGTGCTTTGTGAAATTACTAGAGTTTAGGCATTGTTCATTCATCTATGACAAAGGAAATGGATCTGTCTGTATGTACAGAAGAAGATGAATCGGAGACTAACTACAGAACTGAGAAACCGCAGTGCCGACCCGAGGCAAGGGGGAGGGCGGTGTTTCAGCCTACCTGGGAGAACGGGCAACTTGTTGCAGTTACCAATACCGTACTTCAATACACATACCCGGTAAGGGAAATGGTTACAAACCATTCATTTCTTTATTTTCGAATCTTTTAGCTAAAAGTGCAAGCTTGAGCTAGTTGTCCAACACTGCCACATTCCACACGTTCTACTAGAGTATTAAACTAGACAAAGTTTTTTGTCGTCTGCTAAAGTTATAAGTTATGGTGGATTACATCATTGTTTCCTCCTTTTCATGTCATACTTCCCTCACAGTTGAAGTTACTCCTACCTCAAAATGTCAGTAAGACAAAGACTTGCCAGTGGCTGTATGTCATCACGTATGGTGGTGGTCTGGTGGCAGGGGACAACATCCAGCTGGACATAGAGCTGGCGAAGGATTGTACAGTTGTGGTCACTACACAGGCTTCTACTAAGGTATTTAACTTCTTAAACTACAAAAATGTATATATTTCAAAGTAGAGACTCCAAAGTAGTTTCTTTGTAAAGATTTGTTGATTTTTTGTAGAACAAATTGTAAGTTAGAATTTATTAACATTATAGTACAGAAATGTCAAAAAACATGTTGGAAAATGGGAATACTACAGTACATAAAGAATGTCTTTACATTTCTATCCTGTATGTTTTTCATGTTTTGTTATTACTGTTGTTGTATCTTTAAAATGCAATAAAGATTTTTTAAAAACTTTTAACTATCATTTCATTTATTCACTCCACATGTATCGCTTCAGTCACTCAAATAATATTTGTAATTGCATTGGTCGTCAGATGTGAAGTATACAAGTAAGTAGAAAATGTGATGACTTTATATTGGTACATAATTGATCTAGACACTTCCATGTTTCCTTGTAGGTTTTCCACAGCGTGGACAATCTGGTGACTTGTCAGACAGTAGGGGCTCATGTCGGAGCTGGCTCACTTCTGGTGTTCCTCCCCGATCCTGTGGTGTGTTATAAGGATGCAGCATACAGACAGGAACAGGTAGGTATATAAGGCTAACTTGATTTGGTTATATGGATGATTGCGTGATGCGTGCCAATAAAGAAATATTGCCTTTATTATGCACTCTGCCAGGAAGATTGAACAAATGACCAAACACACAGTGTGGTATACCAAATGATAGATTCTCATTTTACAGCTTCTTTGTATGATTTACAGCATGGTTGAAAACTTTTTTTTTTTGAGACGGTCGAAAATTGATGTGCATGCTGATGTCATCTTGGTCTAATAGGGGCCTACAAGTGAGGAGGAACAAGGGTATGAGTTGTCAGAAGCCTTGCGATGTTATCTAAGGATCAGTGATAGTCAAAGGAATAATTTCTCACTATTTAAAACCATCTCTATACTTCTTATAATTATATGGATGTCTTGTGCAGGTTTTCCATTTGAACCAAGGTTCCAGTTTAGTCCTGTTGGACTGGTACACATCAGGGAGAATGGCACGGGGAGAATGCTGGGAGTTTCAAAGGTTAGTCTTCGCTAGAGTGGAACTGTGTTCAACGATTTGAGAAAGATGAATCAGATCTCGTCAAGAATTTTTCACACGTAAAAGCCGTCTTATAACATTTCATGAGCCCAATGCAAGATATGAATCATCATGGCACATTTAATGATCCTACAACATCTTATCTTTGATATTCTTTTGAAGCATTTGTGCAAAATTACAAGACAGCATATTTTAATAAATACATGTACAAAGGAGCTGCTGGTAATGTTGTCACACAGCACATAAGTTAAGAAATCCGATCTATGAAGACCTTCTCTTTTTCAGTTACCACAGCACCAACAGTATCTACCTGGAGGACAAGCTCGTGTTCAGAGATGTGGTGTGCTTACAGGACACTCCATTGTTACCTGTGCACCAGGCAATGGCACAGTACCATGTGGTGGGCATGTGTGTTCTTATTGGTCCTGCCCTGTCAGATCTCTACAATAAACTACTGAAGGAACTTGGCAGGAGTAAACCTTATGGTAAGTACACATTCTTAACCATACTCTTGTTGAGTTAGCCATTGGGGCACCAAAGTTGTTTTAGTTATGAAGTAGCAGCGAGAAAGTTAAACATGTGAAGGCAAGAAAGTTTTATGTAATGTTTTGGCATTGCATTCATTGATGTTATTGATGTTAAGTACACAAAGGTGCAATAACACTACATACTGTCATACACATACATTTTGAATCTGTAATTTGTATGAGTTACTGAGCAGTTGTGTGGCAAACAAAAAACTGTACTGAGTCATCTAAAGGTTGGTACATGTATGTTCTTTTAGGTTACAAGTACACTAAAGAGGTGGTTGTAAGTATCAGTCCTCTGAGGTTTGAGAGGGAAGGAGAAGAGATCCATGGTACAGTGGTCAGAGTCATGGCTTACACAACCACACAGGTGAACACAGCAGACTTATTACTGTGATGTAGCTCTACCCTGGTTACATGTTATGTTTGGCACTTGTACTGTGGATGGTAATGTATTGTAGTGTGGGAAATGCTCTTTTGCATACTAGTCCATGGGCAAGAGGGCACATCAGTACAATCAGAGGGTGATAGGTTGGAGGGCTAATAACAAATATAAAGCTCCTGTACCAGAGTAAATGGCTATCACATCAAAATATATACCACAGACCTTCTACTATTCAGAAATTACAATGAGAATTTGCCACCCCAAATGGGTCCTGGCCCATGGAATATGATATAAAATGGTCGTAGATATATGTATGTGTCAACAGTTATCTAGACCACCAAAGTATGAGACTATGACAATATATTTTTTTACTTAGAAATGCTGTTTTAATTGTTCTTTTCAGGTCTTCACTGAGATGGAGAGAATTCTACAAGATCTGTTCCCCCGGCTAGGAGGAAACCCTTTTGCAAACAAATACTAACAGATAGTCTGGATAGACAGACTGATAGTAATAATATTAAATACTAACAGAAAATTTTTGCAATACATGTTGTCAACATGTCATGATTTCTACTCAGGGGAGATGAATTTATAGTAGTTTTGTCCAAATGATGTCCACAATGTAAGAAACACTATTTGTTCAATCAATCAATCAGCCGCGGGCATCAGGGGAGATGCATAGCGGCTGTAGACATGTCCCTCCAAGATGTTCTGTTTTCAGCCAGAGTTCTCCAGTCAGATCTGCTGACCCCTGTGGTGTCCAGCACATTGAAGACTTGGTCCTCCCATCTGCTCCTAGGACGGCCTCTGGGGCGCCTCCAAGTTGGATCTGGAACTGAGGTGATCAATTTGATCACTTCCTGGGTCGGTGTTGCTCTGGAGATGTGTCCCAGAAGGTTAAGCTGGTACTTGGTGATCTTCTGGCTGACCGGGATCTGGTTTGTTGTGTGGCGTACTACTTCGTTGGTGACATGGTCCTGCCAGCGGATGCCCTCGATGTTTCTAAGGCACTGTGAATCGAAGGAGTCCAGTTTCTGTTTCAGTGACTTGGTGAGAGTCCATGACTCGGCTCCATACAGGAGCACTGAAAGAACCAGAGTGTTGTACACCTTCAGCTTGGCCGTTCTGGAGAGATGTTTGCAGCGCCATACACGGCCAAGGCTGGCAAAGGCTGCAGAGGCGATTCCGAGTCTGCGCTTGACATCTTGGTCAGACTTGCAGTCCTGCGTTATAACGCTGCCGAGATAGGTGAAGCATGAAACCACCTCTACTGACTCTCCATTGATCGGTGGACAGGTAGGTTGATCAAGAAAGTCACTGAGGGACTGCACCTTAGTCTTCAGCCAGCTGACTTCTAGACCCAGGTTTTGACTCTCGGCTGAAAAGATCTCCAGCGTGCTGACAAGGGCATCGAACAACTCTGCAAGCAGTGCCACGTGGCCTAGTGGTGGCCTCCTGTAAAATCTCCTTGAAAAAGAACAGCCCACCTGCGAAGCCACCTTTCAGACCTGACATCGCAAAACTCCAAGACACAGCCCTCCGGCAGAAATTTTGCGATGAAATCACCAGGAGATACACCAACAATCAGCCTGCTCCTCTTGATGTAGAGTCAGCGTGGTCTCAATTCAGGGACAACATCTCGGACTCCGCCAGAGCAGTCCTCGGGAAGAAAACGAAGAGCCACAAACCCTGGATTAGTGAAGAGACTCTGACGATAATTGAAGAACGCAGAAAAGCCCGCCTCACAGGTGACATAACAACCTACAGAGCTCTGAACTCTAGACGACAGGCACAGCTCAGGCGAGACAAGCAACGGTGGCTCCTTCAGACTGCAGAGGAAGTGGAGTCAGCCAGTGCTGCTGGAAGACATAAAGCCGTGTACGAAGCACTTCGTAAGCTGGCAGGAAAAGCCATCCCATCAGCAGTCGGCCCTGTGGTGGCCGAAGATGGCAGCGCCCTTCCAACTACACAAGAGCAGCTGAACAGGTGGAAGGAGTACTACTCCAACCTGCTTAACAGACCTGCACCATCTCCCTCCTCAGACACACTTGAGGAACTAGCAGACGCGGCAGTACCGGACAATAACATCAGTACCGATCCCCCTACTGACGACGAGATCAGCAGGGCCGTTCGTCAGCTGAAGAATGGCAAAGCTGCCGGGTACTATTTGTTGACAATTGTAAATACACAGGAGGTTGCAATTTTTGGATATGGTTATAAATTCAGGATTTACAATATTTTATATCCTATAGCAATCCATATTGAGCAGTTCATGGACATGATGAACTTTATATTGAAAACAGTGAAAGATGTACAGAGAAATTGATATCAAGTTGTACATTAATTATCAGTAAATGGTATGAAGCTATGTATTGACCCTCTTTGATGATATTAAAGTTCTTTCAGTGGGTCAATGCCATCTGCAGGACCTCTTAACTTCTTTCTCTGGGCCCTTTTCTCCATCTTAAGGAGAAGCTTTCTTTCTATGGCTTCCTTCACTCTTCTTTCCTTCTTAAACTGTCTTTTCTTCATCCAGTATTGGGAGTCCTTTTTCTTCTTCTTATTGGTCTTTTTCTGTTCCTTCTCTTCTGGAATAAAAATGCAACATCAAATACAACTTATTATTATTATTCACTATACTTCATTACCCACACCATGTCATACATTTGTAAGAAATGTAAGAATTTTATATTGCAGCAGTAACATTTTAACCACTACTTCACTAACATTACAATAAGTCTTTAATGTTAAAGCTGTGCATCTAAACATAACCTCAGCTACAAAGATGGTGTTGATTTCAACGCTAACACCCAAACGTTTTAATTTTTTTCCAATGCTAAATTTTCATCTTTGTGGTAGAATTAACACGCTTTGTACCAAAATAAGTAAAATAATTGAGTCTATTTAGGCACAGCACTGGTACATTGATGTACTCTGCACTTGTACCTATATATGATTTCCACAGCATAATTGTACTGGTACTGGTTACACAAGCCTAGCTTTGATATAAAACCAACCTTGGACTGTGAAGTGTACTGCAGGTTTGTGGTTGTGTTTGTTCTGTGCTGCCAGACTGGTCCCGACCGGTTCTCTCCGGATCCTGGTTCCGTACAGCTGGTTCTGTAAGAACTGTGCAGCTGTCTCTGACTTGGGTCTGGTTTTCTGCACCTCCTCATCCAGCACTACTGCCTCATACCCTTCTCCTCTACAGATACAGAAAAAATGTTTTAATAGAATATTATTAATGAAGGGCAATGTTAGATGCAATAATGACTTTGGAAGAAGCCATGGTGATGGAAAATGAGTCATGTATGTTTTTGAACACTATAGCTATGCTATATACTAAAAGCTTGTCACATTGTTTACTCTTACTGTCTTGGTGTGAGAGGTTTACATTTTGCAAATTTTTGTCTATTTTCTGATATCATGACATAAAAGGACCATAGTTCTTGTTTGCACACAAAATGCAGCTCAAACGTGAACATGATAAATTACACTACTTTGTTATACTCTAAAAGTCACAGAATGTCTGTTGTTTGAACACTTACACTGCTCTGGCAGGTTTGTTTTTTCTTCTCTTCACAGCTTGGCTTGCCTTTGTCTCCAACTTCTGCTGCTTCAACTGTGTCTTCATCTCAAGCTCTCTGAAACAGGACAATCCAGGAGAAAGCAGTTGTCATTCAAATTAGTTATGACTATGCTGCTTACTTATTAAGATTTTTTCATGATTTTACAGTAAGAGGTAACAGCAAAAACCACTGCAAACATTTCAATATATATACAGTACCTTGTTCTGGCTGCTTCTACCTCCTTCAGCACATCAAGGGGCAGAGGCTGGATCTTCTGCTTCTGTTTGAGATAAGGCAATAATTCAGGACTTGCTACAACAAAATCAATGGAACTTTGTTTTGTAAGAACACTCTGTTATCAACAATGGAATAGACGGGTTATGAATCATTTACAACATCATACATCCATACTCTTGAAGTCCTCAAAAAAAGATATAAACTATACCGTGATGAAAAAAAATGAATACCTTCTGCTGCTTGAAGAGTTCATCCTTCTTCTTCCTTTTCTCCTTGGCTGCGTCTTCCGACTTCTTGGTTTCCTTGATGGCCTCTTTCATGGCCTGCAGCGCCACCTGCCGACTTTTGGTGAAGGACACATCTTCTGGTGCCTCATCATCGCTGTCACTGGGAACCTCTGCAACAGGTAAACATGGCTTTACAAGTGAAAATTATCTAAAGTTTCTTTCATGATGGAAGATAAGAGGTAATATTTGGGGAAACGAAAAAAATGTAAACTATTAAGTCAATTGTGCATGGTTGGCTATGGTCTCACATCCATATACAAATGTAGTTATATTTTGGCTTTGTTGCGGCTTTGTTCATTACCATTTCTTGAAATTCCTGTTTCCAAAAACATGCACATTTAAATGCCTCATCAGACATTGGTGTACAAACTTTTATAAAGTTTTATAGCGTTGATTTAGCAACTTCATGACGTACCTTCTGTTTCTTCCACCTCTTGTTTCTGCTCGTGTAATTCTTCCATTGCTGTCATGTTAGCTCGCCTGTTGGACAATATTCACAATTAAAGACATTTATAAGGATCACGGCCCATTTGAAGTATGGAAAGTATGCAAAGTCGCCAACACACAAGAAAGACACGCTTGGGGCCCC
>NC_049992.1:11737923-11743317 GCF_000003815.2 Branchiostoma floridae | reverse complement strand
TTATGCAGATATTTGGCACATGTAAGGATCTAATTTCTACCTTCATATACTTGTAAAACGCTTGGCAAACCATAGCTTACTTACCTTTCTCTTTCAGAGCTAAACGTGGAGGATTCCTGTACTAGCTTCGTGCCGAAATTTGTTTTTGTCATGTTGGACGCCCGTTTGAGGCACTTGACATGGTCACGTAAAAAAAAGATTAAAAAATTGCGGTGGGCTAAATCAGGCTGTCAAAGGTGTCCTCGTAATCTCCACGAGTTGTTCTATCTGCCTTGTGAATCTCAAGCGATGGACTTTTACGAGAAAGTATATATTTGATGTCAAAGTTGACCGATTTTCGACAGCTTTTTCCTATGGTTTCGCCATTGTTTTCAAGCCGAAATACGCACCGTATGGGGGTTTCGGGGTGTCCGCTTGGTGGGCGAGGTTCAACTGTTTCCGGGTCACGCTATACCGTTGCGGCAGTCACTCGGGACCTCACTCGGTAGTGTACACAAGTACTTTTGATGGTGCTGTCAGCGTTTTATCATGTTACGAAGTAATATTGAAATGTCTTTGAAGTATAAGACAGCACTATGATCTGTAAGTTGTTATTCCAATGGGTTGCGTCGTGGGTAAAGTGAACTGTAGGTAACGTTACCCGACGAAGGCTTTTTGCATCTGACTGTTAACTGTTGAAGATATTAGATACATTGCTCGCGCCTGACTGAGGGATTAACTAAGATTAGAACAGTATATAGCTAATTAATAGCGAAAAACGTGTTCAGAAGAGAAACTGTGCCAATTTGAATTACACAAAAAATAGCGCCGTAAGAATTGTAACGTTATATAGCTAACTTGTAGCGGAAAACGTGTTCAGAAGACAAACTGTGTCAATTTGAATGACACATCTAAAGGACCGTTGTGCGCTGCATTAAGTGTATATAGCTAACTAATAGCGAAAAACGTGTTCAGAAGAAAAACTGTGTCAATTTGAATGACAGACTTACAGAACAGTAAGAACTATATAACGTTATGTAGCTACATGTAATAGCGCAAAAACTGTACATAGCTAACTCATAGCGGAAAAAGCGTTCAGGAGACAAACTGTGTCAATTTGAATGACACACTTACAGGTAGCGCAATAAGAAATGTATATAGCTAACTCATAGCGAAGTGTAACGTGATCAGAAGACAAACTGTGTCAATTTGAATGACACACTTGCAGATGGCGCAACAAGAAATGTACATAGCTAACTCATAGCGAAGTGTAACGTGTTCAGAAGACAAACTGTGTCAATTTGAATGACACACTTACAGGTAGCGCAATAAGAAATGTATATAGCTAACTCATAGCGAAGTGTAACGTGTTCAGGGGACAAACTGTGTCAATTTGAATGACACACTTGCAGATAGCGCAATAAGAACTGTATATAGCAAACTAATAGCGGAAAAAGTGTTCAGGAGACAAACTGTGTCAATTTGAATGACACACTTACAGGTAGCGCAATAAGAAATGTATATAGCAAACTAATAGCGGAAAAAGTGTTCAGGAGACAAACTGTGTCAATTTGAATGACACACTTACAGGTAGCGCAATAAGAACTGTATATAGCTAACTCATAGCGAAGTGTAACGTGATCAGAAGACAAACTGTGTCAATTTGAATGACACACTTGCAGATAGCGCGATAGCGCGATAGGAACTGTATATAGCAAACTAATAGCGGAAAAAGTGTTCAGAAGACAAACTGTGTCAATTTGAATAACACACTTACAGGTAGCGCAATAAGAACTGTATATAGCTAACTCATAGCGAAGTGTAACGTGATCAGAAGACAAACTGTGTCAATTTGAATGACACACTTGCAGATAGCGCAATAAGAACTGTATATAGCAAACTAATAGCGGAAAAAGTGTTCAGAAGACAAACTGTGTCAATTTGAATGACACACTTACAGGTAGCGCAATAAGAAATGTATATAGCAAACTAATAGCAGAAAAAGTGTTCAGGAGACAAACTGTGTCAATTTGAATGACACACTTGCAGATAGCGCAATAAGAACTGTATATAGCAAACTAATAGCGGAAAAAGTGTTCAGAAGACAAACTGTGTCAATTTGAATGACACACTTACAGGTAGCGCAATAAGAAATGTATATAGCAAACTAATAGCAGAAAAAGTGTTCAGGAGACAAACTGTGTCAATTTGAATGACACACTTGCAGATAGCGCAATAAAAACTGTATATAGCAAACTAATAGCGGAAAAAGTGTTCAGAAGACAAACTGTGTCAATTTGAATGACACACTTGCAGATAGCGCAATACGAAATGTACATAGCTAACTCATAGCGAAGTGTTACGTGTTCAGGAGACAAACTGTGTCAATTTGAATGACACACTTGCAGATAGCGCAATAAGAACTGTATATAGCAAACTAATAGCGGAAAAAGTGTTCAGGAGACAAACTGTGTCAATTTGAATGACACACTTACAGGTAGCGCAATAAGAAATGTATATAGCTAACTCATAACGAAGTGTAACGTGTTCAGAAGACAAACTGTGTCAATTTGAATGACACACTTGCAGATAGCGCAATAAGAAATGTACATAGCTAACTCATAGCGAAGTGTAGTGTTCAGAAGAGAAACTGTGTCAATTTGAATGACACACTCACAGAACAGTAAGAACTATAACGTTATGTAGCTACATGTAATAGCGCAAAACGTGTTCAGAAGACAAACTGTGTCAATTTGAATGACACACTTGCAGATAGCGCAATAAGAAATGTATATAGCAAACTAATAGCGGAAAAAGTGTTCAGAAGACAAACTGTGTCAATTTGAATGACACACGTACAGGTAGCGCAATAAGAAATGTACATAGCTATAACTCATAGCGAAGTGTAACGCGTTCAGTAGACAAACTGTGTCAATTGAATGACACATTTATAGAACAGCGATGTATACATGTATGTAAGAACTGTATATATCAAACTTAAAGCAAAAAACTTGTTCAGAAGACTACCTGTGTCAATATGACACATTATAGAACAAAGCTGTAAGAACTGTATATAGCAAACTAATAGCGAAAAACGTGTTCAGGGGACAAACTGTGTCAATTTGAATGGTACACTTGCAGAATAGCGCCGTAAGAACTGTATATAGCTAACTTAAAGCATAAAGTGAGTTCAGAAGACTACCTGTGTCGATTTGAATGACACACCTATAGAATAAGCACTGTTACAACATGTATATATATTTAACTAACAGCGCAACGTGTTCAAGAGACAAACTGTGTCAATTTGAATGACACATTATAGAACAGTGCTGTAAGAACTTTATATAGCAAACTAATAGCGAAAAACGTGTTCAGGAGACAAGCTGTGTCAATTTGAATGACACAGTTACAGAATAGCGACGTTAAAACAGTATATAACTAACTAAAAGCGAAAAGTGTATTCAGTAGACTACCTGTGTCAATTTGAATGACAGATTTATAGAAAAGTGCTGTAAGAACTATATATAGCGGAAAACGTGTTCAGGGGACAAACTGTGTCAATTTGCATGACATACTCACTGTAAGCGCAGCAACATTCTTCTGCTGTTACCACCAGAATAGTTGCCGCTCCAGATCACGAAGTTAAGAAGAGTAATCAACTGGCCTACCTGGAGTCTTGTACGGAGGAGATGAAGACAGATGGATGTTGATTTGAGGGTTTAATCTAGAAAAGTTAGTGATACAAAAACCGCCTATTGTTTGATAAGTGCAAGTCCCGGAATGATGATAGCCCGCAGAATAAAGCTTGTAGAAGTTCGATAAGTCCGATAATAAGTAATGTTCGATTCCAAGTAGTGTCCGTTTCCAAGTTAAGTCCAACTCCAGGTAAAGTCGTGAAAAACTGGTCAGACTTCCCAACTTCCTCTGGTCCTATCTTTTCCTGTAGTGGAGCCTGGTTTCCTTCCTTTAGCAAGCAAGTCCTGCTTCTTCCCTCTTTGGGAAGCCTAATCCTCCTTGCTCCTCGGCAAGAAGGTCCTGATTCTTCCCTTCTTTGGGAAGCCTAATCCTTCTTACTCCTCGGCAAGAAGGCCCTGATTCTTCCCTTCTTGGGAAGCCTAGTTTCGTCCAGCACGAATCCTGTTTCTCTATGAGTCCTGGGTCAATAGGGTCCCTTGAGTTTTAATAGTCACGTGGCCCAGTTTTGGCGGGAGCTTGCACATCTTATTTTACTAGCTGACTAATGGCGGCAGATTTGAATTGGAAGTTTGGCTCTTACACTCACATTATAGCGCCGTAAAAACAGTACATAGCTAACCAATTTAAAAAAAAAACGTGTTTAGGATACAAAATGTGTCTATGTGAATGACACATTCATAGAACAGCGAGGTAAATTTATTTTGACGAAAGCTTGCTTTAACAAAAACTTTTTCAATCGGATGATCATACTATTTAATTATCGCTTTACTTTACTTGTGTGTCATATGAATTGACACAGTTGCCCTCCTAACGAAGTTTTCTGTTGTAAAATGGTTATATGCAGTTCTTACAGCGCTTTTCTTTAGGTGTGTCATACAAATTGACACAGTTTTGTGTCCTGAACACATTAGCCGTTAAGATTTAGTCATACATTTGTATACTATACGTTCGGCGCTATTCTACAAATGTGTCGAAACAAATCGACACAGCTGTGCTTTTGACTACGTTTTCAGCAATAAAGTTGTTAGGTACAGCCCAAAGTACACTTTTTACCAGTGTGTCATATAAATTGACACAAATTCTTTACTGTCCAACTTGTTCCGTGATCAATTTTACACACGTTAAACAGCGCTTTTCTAATTGTGGGTGATATAGATTGACACAGTTGTCCCCCGGAAAAACGTTTTCCATTTTTAAGACACGGTTCAAACATCGCTTACAAAGGTGTCAGACAAATTCACACAATTTCCCTCCTGAAAAAGTCGTCCGCCATCAAGACAATTTTACACTGATTTCACATCGTGTTTCATAGTGTGTCATATGAAATAACAGTTGTCCTCCTGACAAGGTTTTCTGTCATTTGATACAGTTGTCGTCCTGACCGTGAGGGTTTTCCGTTTTGTGAAATTTTAATAAGTTTTAAAAAACTTGTTAATTGACACAGTTGTCGTCCCGACCAAGTCTTCCATTAGTTTAATACTGTTTAATCATCGCACTAGTGTGCCATACTATCAGTGACAGTTGTCCACCAAAGTTTCCGTCATGAGGCAGTTTTATACTGTTTAACACTCGGTTATTAATTGCAAAGCCGTCCTCCTGACAAAGTTTTCTGTTATAAACTATTGTGTCAATTAATGTGACAAACTAGCAAACTGAATAGATATGCCTAAATCGTATAATCATTCGATTGAAAAAGTTTTCGGCAGAGCGAGTTCCGTC
>NC_049992.1:11704729-11737823 GCF_000003815.2 Branchiostoma floridae | reverse complement strand
CGTTTTGTGAATTTTAATAAGTTTTAAAAAACTTGTTAATTGACACAGTTGTCGTCCCGACCAAGTCTTCCATTAGTTTAATACTGTTTAATCATCGCACTAGTGTGCCATACTATCAGTGACAGTTGTCCACCAAAGTTTCCGTCATGAGGCAGTTTTATACTGTTTAACACTCGGTTATTAATTGCAAAGCCGTCCTCCTGACAAAGTTTTCTGTTATAAACTATTGTGTCAATTAATGTGACAAACTAGCAAACTGAATAGATATGCCTAAATCGTATAATCATTCGATTGAAAAAGTTTTCGGCAGAGCGAGTTTTCCGTCATAAGATAGTTATTATGCGTTTCAAAAGTGTGTCATATGATTGACACAGTTTTCAGATCAGACAGCGCAGTACTAGATTTGACAGTTTACTTGAACAAGTTAGTATTTCAGTTACTTTAAACCCTACCATGGTCCAAACTCCAGTAATCAGTTGTTAATTGATATGAAAAAACCGCATCTAAAGTCATATATATACGAAGGAATGCCATTTAGTTCGTAAGAAGGGACCTTAGAACTTGTCTGACACACTTGCAGAAAAGCGCTGCCTGAACCGCGCTATTATGTGTGTCATTCATATTGACACAGTTTGACTTCTGAACACGCATTAATATTCCGCTTTAAGTTAGCTATATACAGTTCTTACGGCGCCATTATATAAGTGTGTCATTCAAATTGACACAGTTTGTCTCCTGAACACGTATTTTGCTATTAGTTAGCTATATACAGTTCTTACGGCGCTATTATGTAAGTGTGTCATTCAAATTGACACAGTTTGTCTCCTGAATACGTTTTCGCTATTAGTTTGTTATAGACAGTTATTTGGGCGCTGTCTACAAGTGTGTCATTCGAATTGACACAGTTTGACATTTGAACACGCATTCCGCTTTAAGTTAACTATATACAGTTCTTACAGCGCTATTCTATAATGCATTGTGTCATTCAAATTGACACAGTTTGTCTCCTGAACATGTTTTTCGCTCCTAGTTAGCTATATACAGTTCTTACGGCACTATCATGTAAGTGTGTCATTCAAATTGACACAGTTTGACTCCTGAACACGTTTTTCGCTATTAGTTAGCTATATACAGTTCTTACGGCACTATTATGTAAGTGTGTCATTCAAATTGACACAGTTTGACTCCTGAACACGTTTTCCGCTATTAGTTAGTTATATACAGTTCTTTTAGCTTTGTTCTATAAGTGTGTCATTCAAATTGACACAGTTTGACATTTGATAACGCATTGCGCTTTAAGTTAGCTATATACAGTTTTTTTTACAACGCTGTTCTATGAATGCATCATTCAAATTGACACAATTTGTCTCCTGAACACGTTTTCCGCTATAAGTTAGCTATATACAGTTCTTTTAGCTTTGTTCTGCAAGTATGTCATTCAAATTGTCACAGTTTGACACCTGAATACGTTTTCCGCGATTTCTTAGCTATATACAGTTCTTACATTGCTGTTCTATAAATGTGTCATTCAAAGTGACACATTTTGTCTCCTGAACACGTTTCTCGCTATTAGTTAGCTATATACAGTTCTTACGGCACTATTATGTAAGTGTGTCATTCAAATTGACACAGTTTGACTCCTGAACACGTTTTCCGCTATTAGTTAGCTATATACAGTTCTTTTAGCTTTGTTCTATAAGTGTGTCATTCAAATTGACACAGTTTGACATTTGAACACGCATTCCGCTTTAAGTTACCTATATACAGTTCTTACAGCGCTATTCTATAATGCATTGTGTCATTCAAATTGACACAGTTTGTCTCCTGAACACGTTTTTCGCTATTAGTTAGCTATATACAATCCTTATGGCACCATTATGTAAGTGTGTCATTCAAATTGACACAGTTGGACTCCTGAACACGTTTTTCGCTATTAGTTAGCTATATACATTTCTTTCAGCTTTGTTCTATAAGTGTGTCATTCAAAGTGACACAGTTGGACTCCTGAACACGCATTGCACTTTAAGTTACCTATATACAGTTTTTTTACAGCGCTGTTCTATGAATGCATCATTCAGATTGACACAGTTTGTCTCCTGAACACGTTTTTCGCTATTAGTTTGCTGTATACAGTTCATTCAGCTTTGTTCTATAAGTGTGTCATTCAAATTGACACAGTTTGTCTCCTGAATACGTTTTCGCTATTAGTTTGCTATATACAGTTCTTTGGGCGCTGTCTACAAGTGTGTCATTCAAATTGACACAGATTGACATTTGAACACGTTTTCCGCTATTAGTTAGCTATATACAGTTCTTTTAGCTTTGTTCTATAAGTGTGTCATTTAAATTGACACAGTTTGACTCCTGAACACGTTTTCCGCTATTAGTTAGCTATATACAGTTCTTTTAGCTTTGTTCTATAAGTGTGTCATTCAGATTGACACAGTTTGACTCCTGAACACGTTTTCCGCTATTAGTTAGCTATATACAGTTCTTTTAGCTTTGTTCTGCAAGTGTGTCATTCAAATCGGCACAGTTTGACACCTGAATACGTTTTCCGCGATTACTTAATAGCTATATACAGGTCTAACATCGCTGTTCTATAAATGTGTCATTCAAAGTGACACATTTTGTCTCCTGAACACGTTTCTCGCTATTTGTTAGCTACATACAGTTCTTACGGCGCTATTATGCAAGTGCGCCATTCAAATTGACATAGTTTGTCTCCTAAACACGTTTATCGCTATTAGTTAAGCTACATATAGTTCTTACGGCGCTATTATGTAAGTGTGTCATTCAAATTGACACAGTTTGTCTCCCCAAGGAGGTCTCCCGAACACGTTTTCCGCTATTAGTTCCCTGTATACACTTCTTACAGCACTGTTCTATAAATGTGTTCATCAAATTAACACAGTTTGTCTCCTGATGTCTACGAGAATGCCAGTTAGTTCGTTCGGAAGGGACCTTACAACCGTTGCAGGGTTGCAGATTCGCAACGTGGGCCGAGACGATACGAACAAACACAAACTTTGTGCAAAACGTTGTGCAAGTTCAAACATACTTTCGCCAAGAGTCCCTTAACAAACCTAATTTAACAATATGCGTAAGCCTGACTTGAATCCTCCTCTACCGAACCTAGCGCAGACTGTGACCGTCAAGATACCTGGTGACCCGCGTTCAATGACCTCACTCGTACGACCCGGAAGTATATGATCGTAATCGGTTGCACGGAAAACCCCATGCAGTGCGAAATCGAGGCCGAAAACAGGCATAAAGAGCCAGTTTGAAGGCTAACTTTGACCCTTCAAATCTCATCCCGAAATAATATTTGAATCAACACGAGTACTGTAGGCGATAGCACAACTCGTGGGGATTACGTGGACACCTTTGACAGCCTGATTTGGGCCACCGCGATTTTTTAATCTTTTTTTTACGCGACCATGTCAAGTGCCTCAAACGGGCGTCCAACAGTCACATGGACGCAGCCATTTTGGATAAAATGAGCCGCGGGGAAGCGCCACCTAGCAGTAATAGCTGGTACCGTAAGTGGTTTTCCGCCATCACTGGATCGATGAGTTCACTCAGGTGAATCACATCCTCCTACGCAGGGACATCCAACAGCCAAACTGCCTGTCCACATCCAGACAGGCAGTTTGGCTGTTGGATGTCCCTGTATAGGAGGATGGTGAATCATTGAAAGTGGAAGATTAACTTGCGAACTATATAACGTTAACAGTTAAAAGTGTTCACTAAGGAATACCATTCATGCATACAATCCAATATAACAGAATTTCCTGAACAAATTGCCGTGAGAAATATGGATTATGGAGGCGAAGATTTTATGCCATCCAATACTCCTTGCTAGCCAAATATTCTGGGGTTCCTCATTTCAATATAGCCCATGCACATGAACGGTTAGTTAGCAGGGTATGGGAGGCTTGGGAGCTGATTTGGATGGTCAGGCTCGTGTAGAGACTCGACGGAAACTCTACCGCTTTTACCGTATTTACTGACTTTCACTGTATCTACTTTACCATCGTCAAAAATGACACTGAAAAGTTTTTCTTCCTAATGATCTTTAATCTATGTAAACAATAGCTGGATTTGATAGAATGAGAAGGTACTTTATTCTTGATCTTGTTATTTAATCTAACTTCGATGATTTTCATATCATCACATGATCAGCTATGTATAGCGATGTCAGTATCAATATCATGGCTACTGTATACAATTCTGTCATTACCAAAGGGTCTTATTCTTACAGCGACATACACAATTGCTGTGTCAATTATACAATTCACCACGTTGACTGTTGCAATAGGAGACCTGGCACGTTGATGGGTGAATGAACGGGAGTATAGATAGATAGAGGGTAGATGGACGGATGGGTGGATGGATGGATGGATGGATTGGATGGATGGATGGATGGATGGATGGATGGATGGATGGATGGATGGATGGATGGATGGATGGATGGATGGATGGATGGATGGGTAGATGGACGGATGGGTGGATGGATGGATGGATGGATGGATGGATGGATGGATGGGTGGATGGATGGATGGATGGATGGATGGATGGATGGATGGATGGATGGATGGATGGATGGATGGATGGATGGATAGATGGATGGATGGATAACTGCCATTAATGACCTCAGCGGAGAACTACAGAATTTTTGCCAAATTGCTATTAATTGTATTATTTGGCCGAATAGAAAGCCTCGGTGTGCTTGTTGTGGTTGACAATCTCCCATCTCTTCATCCACGGACCCTGGATGGTGGTGTCAAAGTCGTTCTCAGCGCCTGCCTCGTTTTCCTAGAGGAAAATTGACAAGAATCAAATTTTGTAATATTCCTCTTAATCTAAACATTCAAACAGGTGGAGTAATGGGTTTGTCATGTTAACATTAATTTAAGTTACGTGCAGCATCAGACAAAAAATACTACCGATTTCTTCCAAAGGTCCTTCGGGATCAGTCCGTGCAATAATTTGAGACCAGACCCACCATGCTCCTTTGTTGTTGTTTGTTTCGATCCACGGCTTCGAATGTTTCCCAGTCGATCTTCAGGCCTGGGTTCTTAGCCGAGCGCATGGGCAGACAGTCCTTCAGCCCCCAGATGCCCACGGGCTTGGCGGGGTCCATCCAGCGCAGGTCCAGGCTCCAGCGCACCTCCCTGGATATGTTCGGCAGGCTAGAAGACAGATGACACTTTCCTATTTAACGTTTACGAATGTAATCCTATGTTGTTTGATGACATGTCGTGATGTAGTGTACGCTAACTGGAGCCTGGAACTTACAGACACAACTATTTTGTTTCGAGGACGCTTTAAGTACTTTGTACGATATCCACAGAGGCCATACGTAGTTGGAAAGCATTTTACCCACTCTTTAAATATACTGCTATATCTACGAGTATATGTCATCTTCAGGGTCGGGCCGCGGGGGTCACGCTTGAAGGACAGGTTCATGTTCAGAAACTGTGACTATATGCAGTACATACCTTCTGTGAGGGGTGGCGTTGTTGAAGAAGATGACACTCCCATAATTGATCTCACAGGTGACAACATCCTTATCGGGGTCACAACCTACAGACAACGTCGTAACAAAAGATGAAAGGTCCAATTTTCATATCTTTGGCAAGCCTTTTCCTTGGTCCTCCACTCCGACGGTCGTTATGCCATTACTTTACGGAAAACAGAACCAATGCATATGTGAATAAAACTTGGGACATATTTCTTGTATATTGCTACGTCTACGTGTCTAAAACACTAGTCTCTACCAGACTCCAGCCTGGCCGAATAGTAATGGAGGACTTTGGCCAAATTGGGAAAAGAAGTCTAGTCGGAGTTAATTGGCCTAGGTGAACTGACCGGCCGGCGGATAGCTGTAAAAGACTGGAATCCCATGCATGGCAACTTATTTGACCCTATTTGGCCAAATTCTTCTCTTTTTCATCCAGCTGACACGTCTTCTTGGAGACTACTAAAACATCCTGGCTGGCTGGCTTGTTGTCTAAACATCGCTGGAATAAGGATAGACATTATTCTGTATTTCATATCGCCCAGTTGAAGACCAGAACGTACCCAGAGTGTTTTTCAGCTCCCCTTCAGCCATCTCCACGTACCAGGTCCCTCCCATACAGCACACGTGTTTGGCGGTGACGCCCTTACGATGTCCGTACTTCACCATCTGCATGCAGCCGTTCTCAGCGTTCACGTCAAGGAAAGGGATCCAAGCCGTGCCCACAAAAGTACCCAGCAGTTCTGGGGCGAAGTAGGCATTATCTGAAAGGTTTATGTACTAGTTTAGTCCTTTTCGAAATCATTATCCGTTGATAATCAGATTACAACGACGATTGTGTCAATTCAACAAGGCACGGAATGTACGCAAAGGAAAGGCACATATGCTTCCAAACACATCATGTTTCTGTTCCATCTTTCCGAGCAGACGGTATCCTAGCAAACGTCATAGGAAGTCGAAATTGATTTGAATGGCAGGACAAAAATAGGTAAAACCTGCACCACCGATAGTATTTATAGATAGATAGATGAACCCACAGATAGTGCTTATCAAGTCTTTCAATTATGGTGTACACCAACTCTATATATGATGATTGAAAAGTGAGAGTATAAGTGTCGATTCACTTTCGGTGATCTAGCAAATGAGAGGCGAGATTTTCACTTGATGCCCACGGCACGTCCATTTGCTGATTTTGCGGCGTCTGTTGAAAATATGTTACAGAGAGTTAACATTAATACAGTCTTCTTCCATTACAGAATGGATTAGACACAAGGAGGGCCATAAGACCGATTTAGTCAGTTAACTGTGAACTGTTGGCGAATGGACGTACCTTAGGCCGAAGGTTCCAGTTGGGATGCCCGGCTATCTCCGGACCTACAAGCTGCTCCATCACATTCAGCAGGCGGTCATGGGCCCAGAGATCACGGAAACCCTGCAGAACGAAAATAAGTTCTGGCATCGTGTGGGACGTAACTGGCAGGGTGTTGGGCTCGGAACCTAGAGGTCCCGAGTTCGATACTTGTACTGCCCCCGATATTGTGCCGTTGGGAAAGGCACTTCGCACGACTTTACACGACTTTCCTCATTTCAACCAGGTGTAAAAATGGGTACATGACTTCGGTCGAGGAGGTAAAATACTATCTTTACTTTCTGTCTGTACCTTGTATGTGGCACTGTTAATATAAGTTACTTGAGTGCAGTGCCACATTGTCCTCGTCTTTTGTCTTTCCCAAAGCAAATAAAAATAATGCAATACAGAGCGTAAATATAATTTTTAAAAGCAGCTAAAACAGACTTCAAACTGTTTACTTTTAACTTATGCATGAACATTTTACTCATTTTACTTTCATTTTTGCCGTCCCTTTTTGCAATGAAAATCTGTCATTGTGTCGCTCGTGTCCTTACTTGTGGTAGCTTTGGTGTCTTGTGCAGGATAACGGAAATTCCCGGATATTCCTTTTCCAGGAGAATCAGTCGCTCGAACAAGTTGGCATTCTCGTGTTTATCTGCAACAAAGGGCAACGTTCATTTACAAACGGCCAAAGCACTGGCATGTTCTCTAAAATGATAACGTGTAATTACCAGCACTACTCAATACGTTATGGATAAATTGCCGTGAAACGTGGCATAAGATTAGGTCCTGTCTGGTGACTGACTCGTGTCTTTGTCCTGTCAAATAGATGATCAGATTTTAAGCCCCTTGTGGCTTTTCTACTTACTGCAGCAGAACGCCCGGCTTTGATATCTCGTGTTCTGGACATGGTATGGTCATGATTCTTATGCTCAGGAAAAAGTGATATGAGTCTGAGCTCTCTAGTAGCTTCTTTGAAACTGCAGGGGTGTCTCAATTACATACCGTATTCATCATATTATAATATCAATATCAATTTCATCTTATGCCTTTATTGACGTCTTGATATTTCTATCTAGCTTCCTTTAACACACAATTTTCTTTATGTTGAATCTTCCTTTAGCACACAGTTTTCTTCATGTTTCAATATGAAGATCATGAAACGTTATTATCTTGTACTTTTGATCAAACCGGCTTGAAACATCCTGTCGGCCAAGTCGTCCATAAGGTAGGCGATGGCATCCCGTACGGGCTGAAGCTCCTCTGGTGTGAAGAAATCTCGCACGACAACAAACCCCTGAAAAAGGAGCAATTCTGGCAACCAATCGGAACAGCATTCAAAAAAGTATCACTTTTGCATCATTTGCAAAAAAATGAAGCGCTTATCGTGATGATTTTATACAAAGTTTGTGATAGATATGACAGGAATATCAAAGATAAAACATGTTATCAATCTGCCGTTGGAGTGCTTGTTTACCTTTGTACAGTAGGCGTGTAACAAGGCTATAGCCTCTGAATCATACATGTACCTTTGGCTTCTTGTACAGAGTCTACAACAGGCGTCACACCGAAGTGGACTTTAACCTTGTTTTCGTGTGCCAACAAGGTAAATGCTTATGGTATGAACATGACCACTGATTTGTATAAACCTGTTCTTACTAAAAGTTACCTTGACTTTTATAGATCGAATTAACATTAATCATTGAAACAAACAAGTTGGCAATTAATTTTGGCAAGCAAGTTAGCAGTCGGTTTTTCTAAATCGAAGTTTCAACTTTAATCTTTTCACATTTGACACCTTTATCAACACACACTGTTACATATGCTCTTTATGAAACGCCTCTGTACCTCATCATAGAAGAGTTTGAGCTGCTCATCCGTCAGCTGTCCGTCTTTCTTGACGTTAGGCTGAGGAGGAGGGGTGAGATAGATCTCTGGACAGGGTGACATCATATCACTGCCTTCTGTCTTGGACGCCATGTCGTTTGGAAAGGTAGCACGTAACTTGTCGGTGTCATTCAATACCTAAAGCTAACTAACCTTTAGCCTTATCATTGGGTCCACAGTACGGGTAATAGGTAAACAAATTGTAGTAATTGGACAAATATAGAGACATAGCATGCAAGAGGGGTTAGCTGGCTTAGGGGTATGCTGCACACACACACACACACACACACACACACACACACGCACACACATACACACGCACACGTGCGCAAACAAACACACATATACATACGCAGCTTGTACTGTAAGATTTTACAAGGGGATGGGATATGTAGGGCACGTTGGTGTATCAACAGGTTGTATTTTCTTTCGGTATTGACCTTCTCTTCACTAGTAGAAACTTGTAAACTATGCATCTGTTTTAGCACTTAAGAGAAATGATTATGGAGTGGGGCGTGTTGCTGGTAGGAGCAGTTCACTGCTTTATAAATTCAATAGACTTTATCATTCTATGGTGGAATATGATATAATATTACCAATCTAAATTTGTATGACAAGAATGAAGTCACATCAGGCTCTTGTAGAATTTTGTTCATTTTGCTAGTATTGTACAATTGCATTTTTACAATGTCTTCCGTTGAAGTAATTTGTTGAAAGACGCCTGCATGCTATACATGCCACATGATACAGTAAGGAAAATCTGTACAACATGTGTATGATATTATTAAGTATATGATGTCCTAAATGATATGTTAGTGTGTTAATAATGTAAGCAGTTATGATCTTGCACATACGTTTCTTTGATCCAAATGTTGACTGAGATTTTCCTGTGCAAATATGATTATATTATAGATACTATAGTTTGAAGTCTTCATGGTTCCATGAATTGAAGGCTATGTGCTCACGTCACACTCAAAATGTTTTAGTTGAATGAAACAATACAGTTGTCAATTAAAACAATGAAATTGTACAACTCTGGTGCTGAATAACACAACCTGGCTGTTGTTGCTGTCCTTGGTGCTGAATAACACAACAAGTCTACTGCCCCTGTCCCTGGTGCTGAATAACACAGCAAGACTACTGCCCCTGTCCCTGGTGCTGAATAACACAGCAAGACTACTGCCCCTGTCCTTGGTGCTGAATAACACAGCAAGACTACTGCCCCTGTCCCTGGTGCTGAATAACACAGCAAGACTACTGTCCTTGTCCTTGCTACTGAATAACACAACAAGTCTACTGCCCCTGTCCCTGGTGCTGAATAACACAGCAAGACTACTGCCCCTGTCCCTGGTGCTGAATAACACAGCAAGACTACTGCCCCTGTCCTTGGTGCTGAATAACACAGCAAGACTACTGCCCCTGTCCCTGGTGCTGAATAACACAGCAAGACTACTGTCCTTGTCCTTGCTACTGAATAACACAGCAAGACTACTGCCCCTGTCCCTGGTGCTGAATAACACAGCAAGACTACTGCCCCTGTCCCTGAATAACGCAGCAAGACTACTGCCCCTGTCCCTGGTGCTGAATAACACAGCAAGACTACTGTCCTTGTCCTTGCTACTGAATAACACAGCAAGTCTACTGCCCCTGTCCCTGGTGCTGAATAACACAGCAAGACTACTGTCCTTGTCCTTGCTACTGAATAACACAGCAAGACTACTGCCCCTGTCCCTGGTGCTGAATAACACAGCAAGACTACTGCCCCTGTCCCTGGTGCTGAATAACGCAGCAAGACTACTGCCCCTGTCCCTGGTGCTGAATAACACAGCAAGGCTACTGCCCCTGTCCCTGGTGCTGAATAACACAGCAAGACTACTGCCCCTGTCCCTGAATAACACAGCAAGACTACTGCCCCTGTCCCTGGTGCTGAATAAAACAGCAAGACTACTGCCCCTGTCCCTGGTGCTGAATAACACAGCAAGACTACTGTCCTTGTCCTTGCTACTGAATAACACAGCAAGTCTACTGCCCCTGTCCCTGGTGCTGAATAACACAGCAAGGCTACTGCCCCTGTCCCTGGTGCTGAATAACACAGCAAGACTACTGCCCCTGTCCCTGGTGCTGAATAACACAGCAAGACTACTGCCCCTGTCCCTGGTGCTGAATAACACAGCAAGACTGAGCTGAATTTCACACCAGGACTGGTGTTCTGTCCCTGATGCTAAATGACAATCTACAGTACTGATAGTTGAGGAAAAATACTTCCCCATGAGCTAGGTTCCTTCTCAACAAGCATGAAAACATCTTCAGTTCCAAAAAAAATCCCTACTCTGTTTCACTAGTGTAGGAACTATTTGCTATTAAGATTTAAGGGGATATTCTGCAGAATTTCTTCAGCGATAAAAGAACAAGATGGTGGATTCAATGACGCGTTTGTTGGAGCTCCATTCTTTCCTGGTACCATAGCCGTTCCAGTCTTTGGACGCGTAGTCACCGCACTGCCTGGGTTCACCTTCTGGCCAGTATCCACCTCCACCGATACACACGTGCTCGGCATTGGGACCAACAAAATTGACACCTGGACAAACAGCATGACAAGCGCGCTCTAAGTTGAACACCCGAAACTGCACGAACCCGGGAATGGCTTCCTTGCGTGAAGCAATGTTTGGAGGCAACATTGACTGCACCGGATGATCACTGCCCTGTTCGTACACAATGGGGATGGCCGGACCGTTGTCGTGGGTGTATGTGCCCAAGTTGTAGCCAATGGGAAAATGATCTTTGAACAGGGAGTGCAGATTGCCACCGTAGCTATCCAAGAAACCGGTGGAGGTGCGGTACCGTAGGTAGGCGGCGGTTTTGTACTCTTTTAGCGGCACGTTGTTCGGTACGTGCCACAGCATGACATTGGAGGCGCTGATGCTGAAGTAGCCTGGGTTCTTGTAGTCGTCTGTAGTGGCCGACCCCATGGAGCCGAAGGTGTGTACGTTGGCCCAGTTGCCATCTCCCTCTGGATAGTGGGGGTTGTTCCCGCGGGTGCTGGACCAGCGATCCCCGGCCGTACACTTGCCGTACATGTCGTCTTCGTGCACGCTGGAGACCAGCGTCCAGCCGCCTCCGGCCGTGGTCATGTCGCAGTATGCCTGGTAGATGGTCCCGTCCTTCCCGATAAGGAAGTAGGCACCGTCCTGGCTGGAGGGGTTGTTCTGTTTGATGAGAAGGCAGGAGGAGGCGGGGTTGAGCACAGATCCGAGACCGTGGTCAAAGGTAGTGGTGTTTTTCACTGCCACAAAAACGGGTTCCATCTCAGGCACCTGCTTCTGCAATGCCACAACGACGGTCTCCATCTTGGAGAGGCGAGTGTCAAGGGCATTGGCAATGTTAGTGACGTTAGTGTCGTGTGTCTGGCAAATGCTCTTTCCTCTTCCAAGCTCCACCTCCGTTTCCTCAGAAAAGAAAGAGGGAGATGAAAGAGATAGAGAGAACGTCATTTCAGCAATGTCATTACTGATATCTTAATACATACTGGACAAGCATGCTTACATTTTGTATTAAATCTACAGTACTTTTACATTTATAGAATGTAATGCGAAATGCACGACATTCAATCTTAATACTAGACACAAATATGCCATGTAAAATTCAAATTCTTGTCTCTCCAACACTTGAAGATGCACCTCTTTTGGAGTTGTGACCATACGTTTATTCCATATCATCAAAATTTCCCGTCAGATGTTAAAAATAGAATTTGTAAGGGCCATCTTTGTGTTCTTGCTTTGTTAGTCTTTTCTCACTTTTTGCGTTCATGATGCAAATTTGCAATTCCGGATAAGGAGGAAACCGTTTCAATACTACCTCACGAGGAGGTTCCACAAAAAAACGTTTCCTGTTGTTTCAGATCCGTTTCGGAGCGTTCATGATGACAAAACTTATCCGTTTCAGCTTGCCTAACCGATAGAACCGTTTCATTTTGTGCATCATAAACGGGGCCTAAGCGGTGCGATACGTTTTACATCCGGGCATGTGCGTTCATATTTGGTGGCGCCACGGGAAAAAAGTACAATTCTTAATCTGTCATTCGGGTGTTTCGGCCGCGTTTTCAATCGTGAAATTCGTTTTTATTATCGGGTCGCCTCCTGGTAGACTGAGGAGCCAGCAGTCCTGATATCGCAAGGGAATGTATCAGGAGATCTAGTGGAAATGTCATATATCGGGACCACAATGTTTTTAGAGGCATTTCCATGGTCATGACAGAATCCAGCTTCAGTAAGACATTGGTTCAATTTCGATCAAAGACCAATAATCTGACACAGAAGTACAAGTTTGGGCAAGATCACAACAACCTCAGGGGTCAGAGGTCGCATTACCATGCAATACCATGTCTTTTCAAGGAACTGAAACGGTTTACAAGTTTGCATCGTGAACGCAAAATGCAAACCGTTTCCTGTCGTTTGCTGTCGGATTTTCAGGCCTAACCGATAGAACCGTTTCATTTTTTGCATCATGAACGGGTCCTAATTAGGGGGTAAAGTATTGATTGAGATGTGTCTGGCCGTGTGTCTGTCTGTGTGTTTTTCTAACTAACCTACTCGCAAACAGTGCGGAAAAGAAGAGGGTCTACCGTCTCTGATCTCTGCGTGGATTGCCTGTCAACTTGAGGCCTTTCCATCAGCCCTGTGCACAAGGTATTCGTTGACCCTTTGTAGCTTACCTAATCTCCAAGCAGATCTTATGGTTGACATAAGATAAACTGGCAACTGAAGGTTGCTTTGCTTATGGACACTCCTTGACCGGCGATGATCCTTGGCAGCTTTTGCTATCTAATGCCACCGCCGATGAATCTGCCCGGAGATTATAGCTTACCTGCTGCCACCCTATGGTCTCCTGTAGATGTGCAATCTGAGCCAGCAGCTTATCGGTGTCATTGTGAATGTTCATCCCCTCCTAAATAAGTTCATGAATATCACATGGTTACAAAATGCACACTTCTAAACTTCACTGAAAAGCAGTGACTACACAGTAGTTGGACAATCCTGAAAGATGAAAATAGAAATGATTAAATACATAATTTACTGTTACATTGCCGTATCTAGAGTTCAAAGTTAACATATTCTTCCATGTTACAAGAACACGGGTACGAATCCTACCCTCAACGTCGATGTCATGACCCCCAAGTTGCACGTTATGTGTGACGCGCCAAAATGAGACATAAGACATGGTCACGGAAAAAAATCGACAGAACAGGCAATACTGACCAGATCAGGGTACAAAAGGTGTCTACGTGATCCTGACAAGGAGCCATAACAAGCTTTTGGAGGGAACATAAAGTCGGAAATTCTATGCTTGTCAACGAAACTGCCGCTTATCGAAAATATAGATATTCTTCATTTAATATGCAAATTAATTGCCAGTTTGCATAAGTTGCACTTAACGATGTACACCTCTGTCTAAGCTACCTAATTACCAAATATTATTTAAATTTGTTGTTCCCTTGTTCAGTTACCCTCCTTAGAATATTTTTACTTATAGAATATTGTTAGTTATAACGTAATACTAGTATATAACCACGCCACATGCCCTAACCCCGTACTCATTTCATAATTAGTCTGGTAGTGGTACTCCAAAAGAACATTGGCAGTGGGTAAAAGGGGACAAAAATAAGAAAAAGGCATATAGCACGTTGCAAAATCCTTCAGAATATATCAGTCAGGTAAAAATCAGGGGTCCATTCTTAGACAATACGAGCTATCGTGTAAGATTTACTTATGTTACATGGAAAGATATGCTCAAAGATACACAGAGTGTACATGTACGTGTACGCTACCGAATGTCATTCAATTTGTGAAAAACGCCATGTTCCTTATAAGTACATGTAGTGACGACATATCGTCGCTCACTTGAGTCTTCTTCTAGTGCAGTCCACTTTAAAGACGAATTTGTGGCCAATGTAGTCTGCAATTCAAATTGGTCAAAAGAGAGCAGACAATTTACAGCGTTTCTGTGCATGATTTAAAAAAGGGAAAGAAATACGCTGTGTTGAGTTCCATTTCACACAATGCGTGACATCCACAGGCTATTCGCTGTTAGATGTTTCGATGTTTTAGATGTTAAGTCTCTGTTAACGCTGGACAAAAACCTCTTGTCGGGACAATTTATAATACACAACATGGATGGCAATGAGCATATCATGAGCAGTGCAAAAGATACTGTAACGTACACTACGTTAACGCGAAAGGACAATCATTCTTTGGAGAGAAATTATTATGTCACCATTTCGCAAAAGAAACGACGCTTGCTAAGGCTAACGTCACGCCCGCCCCGCGCGGCCGGCCGTTTGTGGAAACGAAAAATACAAATGTATAACGTTACGAAAAATGTACACAAATATATGAATTAGATAATGCCCATGACTATTCTCTTTACGTCGTGTGTAGTTAAGTGTCTTTTATATCATACTTTTCGTTCCCGAAGGCTGCCCTGCCGGGCCCCGTATTGGAAATGTGACGTAGACCTTAAGCCGGGTTCACACATGCGTACATATTCAAGTCCGTTCGTGAGGTCCGTATGGAAGTCTTAGTCTCTACCAGGCTCCGCAGGTCGCTAGAAAAATAGTAGAAATTGGAGAAACAACATGCCAGTGGAGTTAGCTATCCGATGCGTGTGGTTTGCGTGTGGTTTGCAACCAGCTACCTCCAATGGCATGTTATCTGGCTATATTTGTCCTACTTCTATTATTTTTCCGGCGTCCTGGGGAGCCTGATAGAGGCTAAAACTTCCATACGGACCTCAAACGTACCTGGATATAAACGCACGTGTGAAGTGTTTTAATACAAAACAGGTTTTACCCCAGCATGCTTGTGTAGCTGGCCGTTGATGAGCACCATGAGGATAAGTCCCACTGTGACCTGTGTGACCACCACCGCAAGGGTTCCAGCCATGCAGCAGCAGCGGTGGGCGCGGAGGAAAGTACCAGCACCACGACGCTCTGCGTCTGTGGAGGAAATGGTGTTTGATTAGTCTCTACCAGACTCCGGGTCGCTGGAAAACCGTAAAAATGGAACAAATAGAGGAGTAAGTCGGCCAGAGGAGTGTATCCGCGCCGGCCAGCACTGTTAGTGACTAGTGTTTGATGCGGGTTATGATAAATGCGTTGCACGTACACAATGTCTCGAAAAGTGAATTAAAGAAGTTTACAAAAAATGGGTCAGTTTTTACCCTCGAGCCCGATCGAGCGTAATGTATGAAGAGATACTGTTTTACAATGGAAAGCCGTTTAGGTGTGTATTTCATGACATACGTATAATCCTCTGCAAAAATTAAGAAAACTTTCTACCAAATTCCATGCTGTATTTGAGAAAGCAAGCAAGCTACAGAAACGCAGTCTACCTTCAGACGACAGGTCACCAGTGTGTGACTTTGGCGGGAGACCCGGTGGCTTCACTGATTCGGCTTCCTCGTACGTGTCTTCCTCACACGTATCTGAGCACGCCCTCAGTCCTTCTTGATGGAACTTAACTCTAGCGTTGTTTCCATGACGGGAACTCCCGTTCGCACCGCGCCCAAGGCTAGTAAGAGGAGCCTGGGACGGCTGTCCGCTGGTTTGTCCGTTGCCGGACCCCGCGGAAGGGGTACAGACAGGCTGGACTTGCTCATACATTTCTGCTGCCACTGCACTAGCAAGTGGTGGGAGCGAAGTTTATCACTTAAATACAAAATGTATGAGTGAATGTTAGAAAAAAACATGTCGTGATTAGTCTGAATAGAACAAAAAGAGTATGACATTTTGATCAAATGACATTTTGTTTGTTTGCACGAGCGAATTACTTTTTCCAGAAAAGTAATCTACCTTAGGGAGGTGGACTTTAAAGTGAGACTGTCAAAACACATGACTATAAAAGAACTAGTAACCTGAATGCAATGTTTTCTTGCATGTCAGACTTTCAAAACGTACCGACTACAAAGAACAAGTAATCTGAATGCAACTTGTTCCTGCACGTCTGCAGACATTCCAGACACCCGTGCGTCATGTCGTTACCATAGCAGTCGTGCTCTCCAAGCAGAGGTTGGTGGGGGAAAAAATGACCTTTTCCTTATATACCGTACTGTAAATGCACTTAAGTTCGCGGGGATTTAATTTCGCGGTAGCGGGAAAAAGGACTTTCGCGGTGGTTTTAAGTTCGCGGTAGCACCATGCACTGTAGTCTCTTAATGCCATGGGAAAATGTTCGCGGTGGTTTTAAGTTCACGGTGAATTGGCAACGCGAAAACCGCGAACATAAATCCACCGCGAATATTTCTGCATTTACAGTATTTTACGTGGAAAGGCGTGGTCGTAAAAATAAGGCATACAAGAAAAAGGTCACGATTTCCCCCACCAACCTCTGCTTGGAGAGTACGCCTGCAGCCCTGTGCCGTTTTGATGGACAGGAGATCGGGACAAGCTGGCTGATGTGGCGTTCAGCACCAAGGACAGGAACACTAGTCGTGTTGGCATCATGAAGTCTGTATTGACATGGCGCTAAATGACACATCAACAAGAGTGGTGTCTGTGTGTGAGTTAAGTTAATATAAGAATTGCTCAATACACTCTTTTATTTGACAGTCGTTACCCCTAGAACCCTTTAAAAGAACTGTTTTTAAGAAGTCTTTGCCCATTTTCTGCAAACCCCTAGTAATCTGCTTGTATACATGTACATGTATTATTCAATTACATTTAATAGTGAATAAAACAGCCTGAAATAATCAGAATATTTGACAAGTAGCCCTTGCAAACACTATTGCTTTTCATATAATAAACGATACTAATTTTCATGTCAAACTTATTATAAATGACCAGGTCTTGGATCCTTAATAAGTAATGGTACCTAAGCATCTGTCATAAATAAAAAAAACAGAAGTAAAGCGTAACACACTGTGTCCAATTGTTAAACCACACTTTTATTAAATTCTCAACTTACAGCATTGCCGATTTTGTATTCCACGTTCCTTTCAATTCATGTTTTAATCCTCGAATTACAACTATATATACACATTTGTCTTCTGTTGGAATGGATTTGGTCATATCTGACTTCGATGCAGTCCATTTTCACTGGCCAATCAACAGCTTAAACCACAGTTGTAGCACAAAACCTTTCCTTACTGCTTGCCAGAGTAGTAACTTCACAGTCATTGTGTCATCGTTGATTTGAAAACCTTGATTGGCTTGATGGAAGAAACTTAAATTTCTGCTTGGAATTCATCAAGTGCAATTAATGTTTAACTCCCAGATATGCCACACCATACAAAATACAGTGCTAACACTTACGGAAACAGGTAACAATGAAAGAATAAAATAAGGTACTCTTTTCATAATATCATACTCCCAAACAAAATGCAACAGACAACACAATATATATATAATATGTATGGTCCCAGACCTTGTAATAAAAGTTATACAATATATGTACATGTTTTGTTCTTTCCATATCTGCACAAGACTTTACCACCTAGATGAAGAAATAGCACAGAATACATCATTCCTGGCATTCTGAGTATAAATGTGGACAAAAGAAAAATAATACAAAACAAACAGCTCCAGCATGGCTGTAGACTTAACTAATTCCTCCTATTTGAATATTACAGGTTTCAATCCTGGCTTAGATGAAAATTTTTTATCAGTAAAAAAATGAGAATTTGGGTCATTGTATACTTAACAAACTCATGTAGGCCTAGTAGCCTAACGTTTGGATATATAATCACAGAAATAATCGCAATGTCTGTGTTTATTCATGATACAGAGATTTGAATTTTAGTAGTTAATTCTTCCTACAAAGTGTCATGAATGCTCAAAATACAATAGAAATTCCACACTGTGCAAAGTCAATGTTGTTATTCAAACTTTCTTATGAACATTTCTCAAAACCTACACCAAATTTCAATTCAAGACAACAAAGGAAATCACAATGTACAATATTCATCTGTTAAAAGCCAGTTGCACTTGGTTCCAAAACGCATCTTGTATGAAACTTTAATAAATTAAATCGTTATTACTTGTCATATAATCAGAGTAATATGTTTTCCGCCACCTGAAATTATATTACGTAGTCTCCACTTTATACAGATGCTTTATACACATATTTACAGCAGTGAAACTTTTCAAAAGTCCTGAACACCTTTTTTTCTTTTCAGAAGCTTATCTGATTTTCCTGGCGTGTCTTATGATATTGTGGCTATTTTCCATCATTAGTATTTTAACCTTCCTTTCATGCTGACCACTGAAACAGATGACGTACACAATTAATTTCAAAATTACTATCCAGAACACAAACATTTGTAGCACCACAAAATTTAACAATAAGGAAGACAACATGTAGACGTCCTATATTTCACTATCAGCACAAAAACTTCTCTGGAAGTGACGAGACAGAAGCCATTAAGGCCCACTGTTGGACATAAAGATGGACTTTCGTGCAAATTCTACTATAAAACAGATAACATCAGTTGACTATCACCAAGATAGGACAGAGGTTTTGTGGAGACCTTCCTCTTTAACTGCAACAATGGAAAATGAACACCCAGCCATAGTTAGAAAAACCTGGTTCCTGCCACTTCAAGCAACAATTATTACTTGGATAAATTCATCTCAAAGTATAAGAATATGTATAATATACCAACTAAAAACAGGAAAACACGGTAAGGATAGAGAAGTTAGCGAGCAGGATCTATACTAGCTCTTGTTGATACTCCTTCAGTAAAATACTAACAATATGTTTGTTCTGTCACACTGTAATAGCTAAATAAGACACCCAAACAGCATACAAGTTTCTGCACGGCATCTTCTGTGTCTACCCCATTAAGGTGTGTCTAAGTCTTGCAAGAGAAACATGTAGTGACTAAAGCAAAGTTGACCCTCTTAGGTTTGGTGCTAGTATCACCTCTATAATGCCTTCAATTCATTTTTATAAAAAAAAAAAAAAACTGTGGAAATAAAAACAGTGTGCTGTATATTTGTCGATTTTGTAGCAATATTCTACCAGTAAGTTCAACAGGAAGCCTTATCCTTGTACTGCATTCCCCTGTAGTGCCACTTCTGTCCAAGAATGTATGACGTCTGAACTGCGTTTGGGCACCTCATGGTGTGGTACATGTGTGTGTCCTCCCTGCAGTGCTGCATTTCAGGTATGTTGATGAAGAGGACAGGCAACAGAACTTCAAACTTGCCTGTGGAGAGTAATTAGAACAAAGCTGTTAATATTTGTTGGAAAGGAAGCTAACAGCATACAAACCTCATGCATAGATGGTTCTAAAAAATCTAATGACTTGTACACTCAAGAGGAACTCTTGAAAGTAGAATTACCATACATACCAAATTAAGGGCCATTTTAAACTTTTGTGACAACATTCAAAGTTAGCCAACAACATTTGTAAAGAAAAGAAAACCAACAGTGTGGCAAGAGCTGCATCTACCTAACAAAAGATATTTCAAAAGCAAACATCCAGTTACTCACGATGCTGTGACTGTAGTGCTCATGATGAGAGATCTTCTGATGCGTGCCAGCTCCTCTCGAGACAGTTTCCGTCTGGTTCTTGCCGGCGCCACAGGTGCAGGTACAGATGCAATCCCATCCTTCAAGTCACTCATTGTTTGAGAAGCCTTCATGTGTGAGTCTGAGTGCATGTTGGCATTATTGTCCACATACTCTTCCTCCTCTGCACTCTCTAATGTATGGCTGAGATCAGACGTAGATTTGCTCTTGTCCTTGATTCTGGTTCGCGAGTCCATTCTCGAGTCGCTACTACTGCGTCTCACGTCCACTTGGACATCTGCCTTCTCCTCCTCTGTGTATCGGACAGAGCTGCTTCGCCCCTGCACTTGCCGTATTGCCCCGATGGTGGTGTATGTTCGGAATGGTTCGGAATGGTTAGCGCTTTGCTGTATGTTGTACTGCATAGCCACAGTTTGGTTTGTAGCTTCGTCGGGGAAGAACTGTGCTGAAGGAAGCGATCTACGTCCCCCACTCGTGGCAGACCTACCTATAGTGTCCGTACCGGATCTCAGCTCCTTGGTAAAGTTTGGTGGTGCATTCGGCAACACTTCTGACCCGCTCAGGTGTAGTTTCATCTCTGCACCACTCTCTGCCGACGGGTACATCATCTGGGCTTCATTCTGTGCATCGCACTCCTGGATACTCGGAACACTCCTGGGTGAAATGCTGGGCTTTTTGGAGACAGGAGGTCGTCTGCGAACTGGCGAGGTTGGGGACGGTATTGAGGGGAGCTCTTGATGAGTGTCCATGGGCAGAATGAGATCCTGAGGGCGTGACACTGCAGCCTCCGCCATGTCCGAGTCTGGGATATCTACATCTGTACCCGTTACCACCACGCTTGGGTTTGTGACTTCTGCATTGGGCGTTAGGCTGTTCCTTTTAGTCTTTGACGGGGGTGACTCGGGTATGAGCTGGAAATCAAACTCGTCCGAATCGGACTCAACGTTGTACACGTTCTCCTCCTCGGTGCTTGTGACCAAGGTCATAGTGTCTGTACGTGCACACTTGGTACGGAGGCAAAGAGTCTCGTAGCTCTTGCGTGCATTCCTGATGGCCTCGATCCAAGACTTCCCCTTCCCGGGCGTGACAGCCTGCATCATGTACGCTGCTGTAGCCAGGTTATACTCATTCAGATACACCAGCAAGAAACTCCCCGGGTCCTTCAGTTCTCTCAACACAATACGGTCCATGATCATGGGTTGTTTGATGACCTTGAACTTCTCACTTCCACGTTTGATTGGCTTTGTGATGAGCAGCATGTCGGTGAAGAGGAAGCCGTACACATCCACCTTGCTGTCCTTCCCATCCTTCAGCTTCATGGGCCCCTCATACAGCAGGTACCTCTTGTCTTTCATCCCGGCACCGGGCATGGGGGCCGTCAGGTCGATCTGGCAGTACTGAAACAACACATAGTATGGTCCTGTTAGCTCTGTCTATTGAAAGCACAAAGATTATGGAGGATGAGGATATTCGGTATGAAATGAACACTAAGATCAATTCATATTCAATTGCATTATGACATGTGATAACCCCTCGATGGTATACAAAGGAAAATATATTTGAAAAATGCCTAGATGCTAGAAATACCTCCAATGATTGTAAAAGACGATTTTCATCACACACTCAACATCCCGCACTATGCACCCTTGTATTAAGTAGATAACCTTATGGTTATGTATACTGTGGTTATGTATCAGTAGATGTGATGCTTTGTACCTTGTACAATTGTTGCACAATACAGTTATACATATTCAAAATTAATGCATCATACCTGTCCCAGAAGTCTGTCCACTTCGTCACTCCCAGGTTCCACTGCATCGTAGGACTCGATCCGAGCAATGATGCTTGCGAGACGCTGCTGTTCATGTCTCTGTCGCAAGGTGGTGTTCACTTTGGTCACAAAGGTTTCCACTTTGTCAATCTGTGGGAGAAAGGAGAGGAATTTACTTCAGGTTGTATGTAATCTGGTTAGATAAATAAAGTCAACATAGAGACTCTTTAAACTCTTCACAAAGCCAAAAGAGACAGAAGCAGATGCTGTAGAAAGCATGTCCTCACCATTCTGACCAGACTTTCCCGCTCGCTGGGCTCCTCTGTCTTCTTGAGAATGGCCTTGAGCAGCAGTGTGTACTTGGTGATTCTCTGCATGGGCTTTACCAACAGGTCTCCCAGCTTCAGTCTCTGGCACTGCTTCTGGCTCTCTCCCCACTGCAGGAAAAACGTAGTAAGTTGTTTCATTATGTCATTTACCAACAAAGAGGAACTTTCATGCAAAAATACACGAAAACTTTTTTCCCAGATTTCCCCGTTTTGAAGTCTTAACATCAAAAGCAACAAAAACAAGCAAAATTATGCATTTAAAGATCAGTAAGTAGCAAAATTATGCTTGTAAAGATCAGAAACAAGCACAAAGTTCATTGACTGTGGAAACATATTGACTGAAAGCCTTTCTATTATTCAATAACAATTGAGCAATAGTTCCTCAAGCAATCGGCTAAATTTGGAGACAGTAATTTTTCAACGTTTCCAATTTTTTTCATCCAGTCGCTACTGTTCTATTTCCTGATCAAATTCAATGCAGATCTCATGCCCAAGGCAAAGGTATAAACTCACCTCCACATACTGCTTGAAGAGATCATTGTCCCGAAACTTGTCCTTCATGTATGCAACACAAGCTTCCTCCTCCATACAGTACTTCACATATGGCTGGAACATCTCCTCAAACTACAGGAAAGGTACAGATCATGATGTTCATTGGTATTTGCAATTACACAGGTAATGCAAGAGATCTGTTAAGAGTCTAAAAACTATTTGAATTACTTGAAAGTCTTAGCAAAAAGGTTATAAAAGATAACACAGCCATCAAAAGACATTTTTAAGCAACATTTTTGATGTTGGCATTACCTCGAGGAAGCCCTCTTCCATATCGGATGGTTTGAGTGGTTCCCGTCTCTGCCGTGCCTTGGTGACCACATGACACATGTGATCCTGCCAGAATGCACTGTTGCACTGTTCCACCTCTTGGATGTTACTGAACAGCTTCTCTGTGTCAATCTGAAAATGGGATCAACATGAAATCAACAAATTGTAGTAATCTACCAGAAATCTAAACAGTAATTGTTTAACATGTTTACTAACAAAAACAAACTTAACAACATTTCTACTTTATGAAATAATGACGCAACCAGAGACATACAAAATGTATCTCACCTCACAGAGAAGTGCTTCATTCTGCAGATTGATCAGACAGCACATGAACAACTGTAGGAGGAAGAAACAACATAATTTAGTATTCTGTGATGACATAAAACAATGATAGCTTGGCCTCATATATATCATAACACACTGTGCAAACTGTGAAAATATAACAAACTATTTTATCCAAAAATGTCAAAACCTAAAATCCAAAAGCTTGATTGTAAAACTTGACTGAGACCTGCTATGGTACTTGAGAACTTGAGTGCATGTAATACATCCAATAGAATTGGTCCTTACGTCAACGACTACTCGGATGCCCTTGATGTAGGACACTTCAGTTGACACCAGCTCCCACAAGGCCTCTTGTTGCGCCATCTGTTTCTTAGTCATGTTGCTTTTGTCTTCGACTATCTCTGTCCACGAAGCTTCCTGTATTGACAACAAAAATTGTTTGATTCAGGTCAATAAATTGAAGCAAAATTGTGAGCAAAATTAAGTTTTCTAATAATCAATTTTTACAGCTGAGTTGGTTAGAAGCAACAGGGAGGTTGACTAAGGTAAGCTAAATAATGTGACTAGAAGTCTCGGAAAATGAATTTGCACACCCGTCAAGATATCTAAGCTACCCAGTAATAAGTAGCATCTATAACCAAGGAACTTCCTAGTCCCCCATAATTAACCAAGTGATGGTTTTAAAAACAACTGCTTCTTTGGGACAAATTACAACTTACCTGGTTGTAGAAGAGACAGAGAGTGTCTTGATAGTTCTCCAAAACTATCAAACTTTTATTGTTTCTAACGGTCAAATATTTCCTTAAAAATCACCACTTGTTCTGCCGGCCTGTCACACTTACCAGTTCATAGATGGACTCATCTTCGTCTCTGTTGTAGAACCAGATGAGGGAGGGCAGCTTGGGAAGTCCATACAGCGCGTACGTGCTCAACTTGTGCGCCAAATGCTCGCTTTTCTCCTGATTAGAGAAACAATCAAAGGTAAGATTAACCATTATTCAAATCAGGAAAAAATAAGGAGCATGTAAGCAGCTATGCTTTTTGTTTACGAGTCTTTAATACAGATTTAGAGAATTTTTCACTGGACAGTAGCTAAGGCACAATTAGAATATCATGTGTGCCTGATGACCTTAGTTGACAACCGTTATCTCAAAGGCTAAACTTACCAAATAAAATAACTTTTAAGATAAAACAGCATACTGAACTTCCATCTTAATTTCTACTAAAACGTCTGTTGTGAAAAAAAAAAACAGACCCAAGGGCCTATGCTACGATAAGATTCACACAAAGGACCAGAACGTTTGCTTTCTACAACATAAAACTTACACTGGACTAAAATGTTTAAAATGCCTACCTTATCCATTGCAAAGACTAATGATTATGTTTTGTATGCCTAAATGTAGTTGTTAAACTAGACTGGCTAACGGTGAAGCTGGAACTGCCGGAACCAAGAGGACGTGTATCATGCCAAAGTGTAACTTGGACAAGAGTGCTCAAAACAAAGCACCTCCGCTATTGCTATTGTGCCCTATCTGTTGTGGGTCCCTGAAAGAACCTTTTCTAGAGGGCTTGGCTAGCTACTGCCTGCTTGTTGTAACCAGGCTACAGAGTCATTTGACCCAATGTCCCCATGATCGAGCTGAGTTTGATCACTCTACCTGCCAATGTGTGCTGATCTTTTGTTAAATGCTCTCAACTTGTTGATTTTGTTTGCACAGGCTACATTGACTGCTTTTGGCACCTGGCTGCCACCGGTGCTTAACAAAAGTACATGTCAGGTATACTTGTAACAGGTGCTTTTTCTTGTTGTGAGCTGCCTTCATGTCCCTATTAATTACATATTAGAAAGCAAGTCTTTTCTTTACAAACGCTACTTTCCAGTGACTTCAACATTCAATTCGTCCTGCAACTGGTATCATAACTTATGCAGTGTGCCAATCTGGTTGCAAAAAGAATGTTCAAACATCTGGAAATCAGTAGGTTTCCATTCTCAACCTTTTGTATGTGTTGCAACCCACTGTGAAATTTGTGGTACAGAATGTTAATGAGGAAACCACATAGAGTCATGTCCTTTGACAAACAGCAATGAGTACATGGAAGAAAAATGGTGAAAGGCTGCTTTAAGGTTTAGCAGCCTTTCATCTTTCTTTTTCTGTGTACTCATAGCTTTGCAGTCAATTCTGATTTGTCACACATTGGAAGTCTATACAAAGTATACTTATACTATTGGTACAAATGGATTGTTTTTTTTTCATTACTGTAGAAATAATGCAGTAAGTTGAGGTCTGATTAAGATGCATAACCCTGAGCATATTCTAACTTACCTGCTATCTTATTTACCCCCTAAGAAAACAAAGAACAAGCACATTTTGATCTGAGTTTGTAATACTTTTTTAAAGAAAATACTACCTTACAGTTGAATGTTCAACCATATTAAGAGCATAATAGCCACACGAACCAATATTCTATTTATCTTTTTGGCTTTAAACATTGACACCATGACAGGCTGATTTTCAAGAGGCCCAGGTCTTAACAGTCTTTATCATGTAATGATCCAAGCAAGAGAAACTAGATCTAAACTTACGTTTGCAACAGGGGCTCCAGGGTTGAAGAGTGCGCTAAACCTGCCCCCAGTTCTGCTGCGATCCGAGCCCTCCCGAGGACTCAGTGGCCCCACATCTTGGGATGATCCCAGAATAGACATGATGTTCTTTCTACTTCTTTGGCTCTGTAATAACCAAAACACACACAATAAAACTTAATTATCCAACACAATTATTCAACAAACCAGCCTCAACTGTTACCAGCCCTGACATCAGTGAGAAAATACAAACAGTATTTAGTAATGTTATGTGAAGAACCTTAGTTATGACATACCCATAACCGGGAAAGAATGGGGACGGGTCAGTAAACTTAAGCACTATCTTGTGTCAAGAATCCTCTATGTAACAATTATAGCATAGTCAGTTAGACCATTCCATTCAACAAGAAGGGGTAAAGTCTGCTGTGCAAATAATGCTTAATATGACTCAAGATCCTTCAGTTTCTTTGCTAACCCACTACAGTAAAATCCTGGTATTGCCCTCAAGTCATTTCTTTTGTTTCTGCTCACTAAGGATTTTGATTTGCAAAAAATGTTTTAGACAAGGTTGATTTTGTTTCCCCTTCCAGAAAAATGAGCAAGCTCATTGGGTCAGCTGATGGTGAGAATGTTGTTGAGCAGGTTTTTGCTGACAGGTCCCTGTCTATGGCTACATTAGAAACATGGTTTACATGTTGTGGCTCAATTTTGTCTGGAGACACCTGGGCCAATGACCCGAAGTGAGGACTGTACCATCTCAAGGGGTGTGTGGTGTTTTCACACATCTGCTAGTCAAGAGAATGCATACAATGTATAACACAATTTGTGTAAGTGTGTAGGAGAAGACAAGAAGAAATTAATATACAAGCTGCTGGAAAAAACAACATCCCATAAGTACATAGGTCCAATTTAGCCACCACTTCATAAGTACAGACACACAGGCTCCAGGGGATCCCTTAGGGTTTTTAGGAACATTTGAATTACAAAGGTAAACAGGAAGTAATGACCTGTTTCAGGAGACAACTAAAAAGGACCGGATAACCTATGGTGTATCTATGTGTAATACAGCCTGATAACAGATATTACAACATGGTAATGAAGAGGAGAATATTCTACAGCAGAAACATTTCATGGCTATAGTTTAGCACTAGCTAGTTCCTATATCAGTATATGTATTAGGGGGACGGGAGATTAAGATTTTGGCAAAATATTGAATTCTAATTGAACAATACAACACAGATATAATACATAATAATATGATAATAATACGAGTACCTCAGCAGGGTATTAATAAGGTGAATATTGAAAAAAAAGTGAGAAGTTACACCAGCTCCACTGTAAATTGATCACCCGTTAATACCAACGTCTAGAAACCAACTACATGTACAGAAAAATGAACCATTTAGTAAGGGAAAGGAGGGGAGGTTGCATGCACGCATCGTAGCCATCGGTGTGCCACCACCCTTCACCGCGTTGACGTGTGGTCAGTGCTATAGCGGTACTTGCCTTCACAAACGTCAGGTTTCCTCCCTCATACAGAGGGAAAACCCCACTGACAGTACCATTTTCGGGGGCTTGGCGAACAAACGCCTCGGAAGGTTTGTTGTTTTGGTTCATTTGGTGGCGTGCCCATGTCTCAGCCTGACGGTCGCTGTAGAACATGGAACTGGTGGAAATGGTTCGCCGCCGGGGGATGGCCTTTGGGAAAGCCCGCCGGTATGCCTGCGTGAAGGTGTGGGTGCAGCAGGCAGTTGTAATCATTGTGCAGGTCAGGATCAAACATAAGAAAAAAAGGAGGGGCTTTGCCTGTACAAAACCATAACTGTTAATCTGATTGGTGTGTAGAAAAAAAAAGGTCTGACTGGAAGCAACTTTGTGACTTACAAGAGGAACACCTTTATTGAAGGTCAAAAAACCCTGCACCTGACATACTGTGACTTGTTTTCTATATCTTTTTTTTTAGAACACTTACCCCAGATGATCTTCTGCTGCCTGTTGGGTCCTCTTTTGACTGGCTGAGAGTCTTGAGTTTTGCAGTCATGACGTTGCCTTTGGCACTGTGAAGCCCTGTTTTCGTTAGGCCTGTGTCCGAATCCTTCAAAGGTTCTTTTCCTGTAGTTTGAACAAACAAGAAATCAAATTTAGTTTTCTTCCTTGTTTTTTTTTTTCTTTCCAAAAGGATATGTCTCACGAACTATAATATGCAACACACTACAAAGCTGTTTCATCAATCAATCAATCGTTCGCATGCATCAGTGGTAATGCAATATTGCGTTATTTTACAAAAAGGCATTCCCAACCTTTGACATGTAGACTGTGTCCCCCTAGTGGATATGTCTCGAAGTGCAGAGGCAGGGGAGTGCTGGACTGGTCCAGGTAGATGTTGACATGGTCAATGGTGAGGCCTCGTCGGTCCATCATACCTGCAAGTGCATCCCTGTAAAAATATGGTGCAGAGTCATGTTACAGGTCAAAAGTATAAAAAGGAAAAACATTCAAGATCTTTGAATGAATTAAGTGGAATCTTGAATTTGAATCTACTTTCAACACTTCTTAGTGATGTCATGTTGTCAAAATGTTGAGCTTTATAAGCTCATACAACAGCACAAGACTTTGTTTATCATATAAAAGCTCAGCTTCATTCCATCAACAATTGTAGTGGATTGTTTACCTTAGGGTTTTCCCTTTTACTGCTGGAACAATTTCTGTCTCATAATCTGCAATGTCAAATTTCACAGTGAAGAATTCTCGGCTAGGGTCCTGCAAAAGAACATTCAGATATGTAACCAAAAAATGTTAACATCAGAAATGTGCTGAGATATTAGGTCAACAATCCGGAAAATGTTATTACCAAGTAGTCCTGCTCCTAAAATACTAGACTGCTTAAGATGCAACATGCCAGTGAGGACAAATTAGACACATCTTGGAAGATCATCTAAGTGTCTAGACTGTCTTTACCAGTGTCGCATAGACTGAACATCTACACCTTGAGGCAGTGGTATGATATCTTGTTTACGATGCAGCAGACAACCCAGTAATGATGTCCCATGCCCCACATTTTCCTTCTGTTATTGACTTGCTGCGGAGGGAGCTACATGACGTAAAATGTCTTGTTGCATTGCCGTCATTATTGCCTAAAATGCAATCCATTTATCTGTTGGCTCTGATCAGAATGACGCCATTAGATTATGCTTTCTGGACATATCCAATTTCTTTGAAATTTAACACACCGCTCTACCAGAGGAGTTCACTGTGGTGGTATAAAATCAGTATTTTTCTAAACTTTGCATTTGATGAACAAGCTTTTTATCTATCTTTATATAGGACAGCCACTATAATCACTATGACTATTCCTGCTGTTAAAAACAAATGACCTAAAAAGCCAATTATGTATTACTTTGTATCTGCTTCAAAGATCAAAGTTGTCAAAATGGGTCAAAATATTGTGCATTGTGACTTTTGCCAGCATCTACACATGACATATTTTGATCATGAAAAAAACAAACAAAAAAACTAATTTCATTTCAACAGAACAAATGATAGCACAACATTTACCTATTCAATGCTTTGATAAACAATCCTGATAAACATGTAACACTCTACAACACATATATATATCGGTAGTACCTAAGTTTGATGTTTACATATACATGTACTTACATCAGTGTGATGTCTTCTTGCTGTCTTCTTTTTACTGAGCTTGAAGTCTTTCTGTGGTCCATATGATGAAGTTGTTCTGTAAAAACAAAACAAAACAAGTGTCACAAAAACCACACCTGTATACTGTGCAGGTGACATTCCAAATGTGTACACACCTCTACTGTTTACTAGTACACACAAAACACAAGATTCTTGTCGGAAAACATCCAAACCCAAGCTAGTGTTAGAAAAAAAAGGCTGACTTGGAGAAAATTTTGAAAGTAAACAATGCCTGAGGATGCAATCAAAATGTGGAACAATCATCACAATGGATACTATCAGAGCAACCACTGTCATTAGTGGTTTTCTGTGGATAGCCATAGGACATGTTTCTCCCACCTGTTCTTCTTAAGGCTTAGACAAACCACACTTTGTCTCAAAGCAGGGGTAAACCACTGTACAATGTTACAAATGGGAGAATCCTTACTTATCTTCTTTAGTAGTTTGAGAGCTGTTTGGGATTCTTAACACCAAAACCATTTGTCTTGTAAATGAAATGGAAAGAATAATCACACCCATACACTGTCTTATATATTACATGGTAACCAGATTTTCCACTATCCTGTTTATGTCAAACAGAGACAGCCAACACATATTTACAAAAACCCAAATATCATATGGTCATACCACATTTTTGACAGACTAAAGTGATACATGTATTACTGGAAACAACAGTTGAATCTCACCATAGTGTGCAGAGACAGACTGAAACATCTTGTGTGCTTTGGGTGGCATTAGTAGGTATTCTAATTACCCAGTTGCTCGGCATGTAATTATGCAAATCTAGATGTACATGTATTGGTGGGAGGGGCAAATGTTTTTGGCAACACCTCGCTTGCAGGAATCTTCAGAGTGTATATACAATCAGATTTTATGTTATGTTTGAAACTGCGAGTTTTGCAAGTAACCTTCCTCTAGACAATATAGGATGCACTTTGGCAACATTACATAAATGCTCTTCTTACAATGTAACTTTCTTATACCTGGTTACTATTGTTGCAACAGTTTGTCTTCAGGCTAGATTTAGGTGGGTCTTAAAGTAGCATAATTATACCAAATCACACTACATGTAAAACAGTCTGGAGTTTGAAGAGAGATTAAAGGATAAAAAGCTTGTTTTGTGGTGCATCTTGGTAAGTCTCAAAGAAACATTGAGTGAAGTATGTATGGTATGTGACCAAATGTGCCGACGGCAAGGCACTTAACATTGTTCCTCTTTGTACAACAATTAGATCATTGTGAACGACCATTGTTCATGGGTGACCACACAGCATTAATGACTGTCACAGTATTCCTAAGGGGGATAGATTTTTAAGGCAAAAATATCTGTCAAGGCTGGAAATATCAAACACTACTGTGCTGTGGCCCCCTTTCAATATTCTACACGAAATGTGCTTAGTGGAAAAGTTTAGATCATGTTCCATGAGTTGTGGCCACACCTACATTGCATCAAGTTTAGACATGTCTGGCACTGAGTATTTTAAAATGTAGCCTATAATTATGAGGTTAAACACTCAAAATTCCAACTATTTACTCTTCCTCCTTCTGAACAATTCTTGGTCACTATGCAAATACAAAATAATGTATTTCAATCAAACATTAATGATTATGAACAAGAATTTATTTAAACTGTATCTTCAGCAAAAGGTGTGACTTCATCCTTGTGAATTGAAACTGGGCATTAGTTTGGACAATGGTGTTAGGCAAGAGGCTCTGCGGTTTTGACAGGTGGTCTGTGAACACGCCCGCCCTTCCGCTGGTGCTTTTATGTGCTGTGACCTCCGGTGTGACCCTCCTTGGGCTGGTAAGGATGCTGTTGTTTTGCGATTAGCCCTCGAGTGATAATCATATAAGTGTATGTTGATAGTTGGTATGGACAGGTAAGTTGACAAGAGAGAGGGAGATTCTTATGTATAAGTCTCTAAGGAAGTAAGACTTCCTTATGACAATATTTCATAACTTAGATATAGAAGTATAAAGTCATTGTTCTTGTTGGAATTCTTGTTGGGGTCTGAAAATGTAACCTCAGTCCTGGCAATTATTTGTTTTATTAGAGACAGAACAACAAATCAACAAATTATATAATCTATAATGTCTGAGATATTTGCTCTACTTCAGTCCCAACAACGAGGTCATTATTTCCTGCAAATATCATGTTTGCTGACAAATCAAAAGTTCCCTTTCACCTCCATACACTAGCTCAGTGTACATTTTGGGAGATGACTACTAAAAAAAACCCAATTTGACTACATTCACTGCCATGTGAATAAAACCTAGTTGTCCTTGGAGCCATTAAAAATACAAATTGTATGTTCTATACATCACTGAGAGGTCAAAACCAGAAGACAAATATGGATGAAGTTACATGAAAATCAATTATGCCAATTCATCTGGACCAAGGGCATGAAAGAAATCATTTTCCGTGCTGACATCCTATTGACTCTTTAGTTCATGGCCATCAATTTGCTGTTCGCAAATGCTTTTAACGTAATGACTTGACTTATGCCGCAATCATCTGTGCGATCTAACATAAAATCCTCGGCATCCGTGGCATGCAGTTTGACTACTGAATATTGTTGCTATGGCTACCAACAGGTGTTGCTTTCACGGACGACTGAACACAGTGAACAAGGCACGTTACGGAACAATGTCACATATCAACACATTCCATAAAGGTACAGCAATCAGAAAGCTTTCCTTGGAATATCTATTTTGTATGGCATATTTTAGCTACATGTACCCTTTCGTGAATATTCTGATGAAAAAAAAATCATACTGCAAAAAACGATAATTACAATTATACAGAATTGTGTGAATGACAGCAAGTACAAAAATCGCTAAGAAAAAAAGTGTAGAAAATTGGGAGAATGGAGCTCACTTTCTTTTTAAATCTATTGGAAAACAAAACATAGAGAGCAAGAATTGTATTTGATATGTAATCTGCTATAGCTAGTAGCTATATTTTATAACAAAAGCAAAACCCATGTGAAACACGACTCAACAAATTGAAAGACAATGCATTGGTAGGCTTATCCAGCTGCCTTTCCTTTCTATTTATAATCCATAGATAGCTTTGTCCATTATGGGAGAGGGTGGGCTGAATACCTTTCTAGAAATCCGCTCCACCATTGTATCCACTCCTCCTTTGTTATACCACACCTAACAGGTAATCTGCGTAAGCGCCGGATTATAAGGAAGGGCCAAGATGGCCATATTACACTTTCCATTTTCTTGAGATTATTACTAGTGGAACCCTTGTTATCACAAATTTTAAAACGAGACAGAGCGCAAAAAGCTGACAGCTGGAGTGAAACATG